>NC_056729.1:1468943093-1469025593 GCF_019279795.1 Protopterus annectens
TTTCCCTTAAGTGCACATAGAGATCATGGTTAGTCTGGGGCTGGCTGCTCCCTTGCTCACCAGGTCCCCAATAAGACTCTTCACTGGCACAGCTATAGGGTCCAGGTCTCAGCCTAACTGGGCAAGCTAGAACCTCCAGTACCCTCTCTGTCCAACCAGTGCTTCGTGTCCCTACCCAAGTAGCTGACACAACACACACACACACACACACACACACACACACACACACACACACACACACACACACACACACACTTTGAGATAAGTATTTATACAACTTCACAGACACTCCTGGGAAAGGCTGATACAGATTCTCCAGCTGTGCCCCTTTACCCAGACTATATGGTAGTAATCCCTGCCACCACCCAGTTAATAATATCAGCTACTAAAAGGCCCTTAAAAGGGTGTCCAATTATTACTGTACAATATTAATATCCAATGGTAATGTGACTATACAGTCTAAGGCTTATTGGAAGGGCTTAGACAGTAAACCCTATAAATATATAATGTACTCTAAAGCATACTTCATCTCTACACAAAGCAGCCACAGGTAGAAGTTTTTAAAAATATTTAATAATAAATAATTAAAACACAAGACAAAACTACTACACCACAGAGATATCTAAGAGTTCACAGATCACACAGAAACTTTACTAGCTTTAACTATTCCTACAAGATATTACAGTGCTACAAACTTACATGTGAGCATAAGCAGAGTGCTGATAAGTTAGATGTCCAGATCAAAAGGTCTCTTGTGAGAAATAGTATTTAAACATTACTAACAAACATGTCTCTAAGGCCCTCCCAAAATTACATCATTTTTGACACTTAGGTTTTCCCAGTATTCATATTGCATCATCTTAACACCTGGTCTGAGTTCTCAGGCCAGAAACTGCATTATTTAGCAATCTAACACCTCCTCAGAAACTTACAACGATGCAAGACATTTCACATGTATATGCTAACAGAAACTAAAGCAACAAAAGCACCTTCCACATCTAAATTCTAGTCATAAACTTTAGCCTTAAAACAATGGGCATGCAATCTTTATCCAGTGGCCCTCGGGTCAAATTCTAACATGAAAGGATACAACATCCTTCACTGGGCCAGTAGAGTGCAATGGTGTCCCATATTTTGCAGTTCCACATTTCACAGTGTTTTCTTACATTTAAAAACACAAGCCTGTATTTTATATTTATTTATACAGTTGATTGCCACCCAAGAAAATTATTTTCCTGTGCTCGACAGTGGCACAGGAAAATAATTTTCTTGGGTGGCAAAAGCCAGGGTACCTTTTTGGCTGGGCTTGTATAGGCCCCAGGGCCGATAGCCTAGTACCTACCTAGGAACCTATGAACCTATATATTAAATTCTATTTGACTAGGCTGGCAGCCTTCGCCCCTCTCTCCCCAATCGTCACATGGATTACTGAAGATACTCTTTGCAACATCTTATACAGATTTATATGACCGGCCTCAATAATGTTCATCCGGTTGAGACTCTGGCTCTGTTTTGTATAATGTAGACATTGGTTGGAAAGAAGTACCTGATGGTCACACAATATTTATCGTAAACTGTAATGAAAGTGAGTCCTTGTTAATTTCAAAACTTTTGAGACACTTATTTAGCCATGGTTTCTGATTGGCTCAGGTTTTTTGACATAGTGAACCCACTGATTGGACTGTTAGTATGGATGAAGCTGTTGATTGGTTATGGAAGTTGTCTTTATAGCCAGCACTGGGTCTGATTTGACACACAAAAAGAATTAATTTATGCTTCGAGGATAAAAAATATTAATTTAGAAAAGCTGACCTTAAAGTAACAATTCTCTATTTACAAGATCACTGTAGTGAATTAATGAAAGACTTACATCTTAGTACTAAGACACTATTAAGATGTGCTCCTAGGAGGAGTTATCTACTGTACTGATGACATTTGATTTGTAGCCTTGAGGAATATCTTATAGCAATTATATGATTGGATGCAGCAGTTTGCTGCTACGAAACATCAGTAGAAATGCATATTATTATTGGTCACAAGATTTATGAATAAAGCTGTTTCTGATTACTTCACAACCATGAATAGTAGCGAATAAGGATCCATATTTGATTGGCTGAGAGAGCTTTAAGATGATTCTTTGTTTGTTGTCTAACAGATTGGAAGAAGGGTACTTAGTAACCGAAAGCACTCATCTGTTTTATTTGTTTTATGTTTATTAATTAAAAGTTTTATTTTATGAACTTTGTTGTGGTAGTTGCACTGGTGCTTTTTTACGTTTATTTATATTTTCTACAGTGCTACCTTTTGGGAGTCGCAGCTCCAATTTTCTTCTTGGAATATGTATATATATATATATATATATATATATATATATATATATATATATATACACACACACACACACACACACACACACACACACACACACACACATACATACATACGTATAGACACACACGCGCACACACACACACACACACACAGACAAAAACATACACACACGCACACACACACACACACGCACACACACACACACACACACACACACACCCATAAATATCAATCTATATACATAATATATACACAGACATACACACACACACACACACACACACACACACACACACACATATATACATATATATATATATATATATATATATACATATCCATATCATGCATGCATGTATATTTATGTATATATATATATATATATATATATATATACACACACACACACACACATATACATACTCATATATACATGCATACATATACACAGGCAAAAATACATACATAAAAAGTAGTGAATGTTCAAGTAATTACATATATGAGGTTGCGTTAAGTGAAATAATGTGCCTGAACTTGTGATGTCCGAAAAAATATTACTTTAAAGAACTTTCACCTGTTTCTGTTAATAAAGTGAAGGGCTTCCTCAGATCTCACTATACTAGCATGGCTAGTACTAATGTAGTATTTAATACTACTGATTAGAAACATCAAAATAAGAACAGTTGTATTTAATATTAACTTAATCCTCAGATACTAAATATAATTAAACAAGTTACAAAGGAACATAAAGTAAAAATCAAATGTCTAACCAAAACTACATAGGAATAAAATATATATTTGTGTGTATATATAATTAAACATCTAGTACTAAAGATAAAAATTAAAATTAAACTCAAGCATAGTGATGAAATACAAGAAAAAACATTTGCTGCTTTTAGTAAAAGGTACTGTGGTCCAATTTCTTTAACTCAAGAATGCTTTTAATGGAGTATGTCCAATTGAGTCCCAGTTTCCAGTAAGCCTTGAGTCAAGCCTACCTGCCTTTCAAGTTCTTTTCTTCTCTAGCTTTGCATTCAGATTGCCTTGAAATAGGCTCAAACTGATTCTCTAACTGACATGAAAAACAAACGTCTCATATGTCCTGCAGACCTGAACATGTCTAGACTGTGGGTTATTAAAATCCTGAAGCCTGATGTCTGAGAGGTGTTTTGTCACACTTAATTTGAGAGGGTTAATTGTCTTTGCTATGTAGAATACGTTGCATTTTGTGTAGCTTGCTCAGTGTGCCACAGAGTTTCTATTGCGTTACGTCTGCCTGTGCAGACATACTTCTTTTTTGAGTCTGGATGTATAACATAGTTCTTTTGGCTCATAAAGGCACAGCATCAGCAGCCTGGGGGTTGCGGAGGAAAGATTCCAAAGCATACTTCTGTGGGTGCACTAACTTATTTTTTCATTTTCGACCAAACTTCTAATATTTCTACCTTTTTGCTAAATGAAGAATGGTTGTAGGTCCAGAATCTGACTGATGGCATGATTTCTTAGGTTCATAGGTTCATAGATGTGTACTAGGCCAATGGCTCTGGAGCCATTACAAGCCTAGCCCATAGAAGTGCCCTGGAATCATGCCACTATTAGTTCCCAGTGCATCTATCAAGTAGAGCCACTGGAGTGATCCCCAGGGTGAACTTTCTATTTCCCATCCACTCATCAAGATTTCTCTTGAAGAGGGCCAGTGAGGTGCTCTGCTTGACATGTATGAGAAGTCCATTCCAGAGCATGGGCAGTCTCTGGGTTATGAACCTGTCCCTCCAGCATCTTCTGTTAATTGTGGTAATGAGGTTAAGGTCCCTGGTGCATGTGGTGTGGAGGGATTGTGATTTCTTTAAGTGTAACATTTCTAACAGGGCTGGGTCAGACATGGCTTTATAAGTCAAGCAGAGATCATCTCTTAATAGATGATATGAGACAGAGAAAAGCTGGAGTTTTTGAGTCTGTCCATGTAGGGCATGTGTTTAAGGGCTAGGATCCTCTTTGTGAGGTACTTTTGTGGCCTTTGCAGCTGTTGCAGGTGTTTAGTGAGGTACATGCCAAATGGGGCATTATACTCGATGATTGGTCTAATGAGAGAAGAGTAGAGAAAGATGATGACCTCGTTCTTCCTGGATGCAAAACCCTTGGTAATGAGATGTGCCACATAGAAGGACTTTCTGACCATGGTGACAATGTGGTGGTAAAAGTAGTGGTTGCTGTCAACCTGTGTCTCCAGATCTCTTATAACACCTTCAGTGTTCAGTGGGCTACCATCAATGTGGTAATTATTGGGAACTGAGTTTTTCCAAAAGGGAATGACGACGCATTTTTTGACATTAAGCTTAAGGCCATGGTTTCAACACCAGTCGTTGGTCTCAGTGAGGCTTTTCTGTAGGATGTTTACATAATTTGCAGAGTTAATAATTGCTCCCAGCTTGCAATCATCGGCAAACTTGGTCAGCCAAAGTCCCTCCGTGTTGGCCTGGATGTCTGAGAAGTAGATGCCAAACAGGAGAGGACCCAAGACCGATCCATGTGTGACTTCACTTGTGACTAGTTGTCAATCTGACCTGGGGTCTGCTACTTTCACACTGTGGGTTCTATCTGTGAACCAGTTTGCAACCCACCTAATGATATAGCAGTTGACGCCTAGTTTGGTGAGTCTATCAGTAATTCTCGAGTGAGGAATTGTATGAAAGGCCTTGGCCAGTTCAAGGTAGGCTGTATGAACTGCCTTGCCCTTATCCTCAGCTCTGGTGACTGACTCAAAGAAGTCAACCAGGTTGAGCAGGCATGATCTACCCTTCACAAAACCAAATTGCGTTGGATCCAGAGTTTGGAGATTCCCTATACCCTTGTTAATTAGGTCCATGATGATGTGCTCCATAGCCTTACATATCAGACTCATCAGGCTAATGGGGAGATAATTCCCAGGGTCTGTTGTCACTCCTCCTTTATGGAGTGGGATGACTGTAGCAGTGCACCATTCTGTAGGGACAAAGCCTGAGGTGAGGCTGTGATTGAACAGGGCACACAGCTGTGGTGCTAGTTCACTTTGTAGTTAATGTAGAAGACAGCCAGGGATATTGTCGGGTCCCATGGAAGCTGTATTCTTGGCCTTGGACAATGCAGCTTTAACCTGAGCTGCAGTAATGCTGGGTGCCTGGCATTCTTCTGGTATTGTGATTGGTCCTTTAGGGGGGAGAGAGGGGTAAAGTTGGCACTGAATCTGTCACCAAGTATGTTGGCAATATCTGCTGGCTCAGTATAGGAGGTACCATTGTGCAGTAACTCAGAGCAAATCTGAGTATTGCCTAGGAGATTCTTGATATAACTGCAGAAGGCTTTGTGGTTGTTTTTAGTGCCTGCCACAATTCTGCTTTAATAGCTAGCTTTAGAGGTTTTGATGAGAGATCTCAACTTTTTGTTGAGGCTAATAAGGGAGTTTTTCCAGTCTTGGGACTTCACCTTTTTCTGCAACAGTTTCCTCCTTCTGTTGTAGAGTTTGTTAATGGCAGGGGACCACCAGACTGGCTTCCTTTTTTTGGAGGAGAGTGTCTTGATTCTGTTGAGTGTGGCTAGTTCTATGCATTTATGTACATGTTCGTACAGTGCAGTGGTGTATGATTCAGCAGTCATGCAACTATTTTCCATTTGCATGGGTGCTGTGAAGTTAGCCACCTCTGTTTTTAGGAGCCCAAAGTCAGCTGTGGAGAGGTTTTTCATGGTGGTTACCTTTGCTGGTGGTGTGGGTGAGATGTGGATTTCCATGACAATTAGTTTGTGGTTGTCTCTAACCAGGGAGGAATTGACTATTGGTGTTGAGCAACGGTTACCCATGTTGGGCAAGTGTATTGGTGCACGAGTAGTTTTCCCAGTTGATGGAGGGCTAGTTGAAGTCACCCAGTTTTTGACCATTTTTCTTTTTATTACATGTGAATCCTTGGAATAAGTTAGGATCATACTTCATTTTATATTTGTCATTTCCTTCACTGATACTTGGTTGCGTGGCTTGTGATAATTTCCTTGTGGGAGGTTCAGCAGAGCTGGATCTCTGTTTTGTTTGAGAAGTTTAATAGGTCCCAGTATGTTAGTCACCAAATTCTCATTGTATCCTTTTTCATTGAAAATCTTGCTGCAGTTGATTAACGTTGGTGAGACATCAGTCCTTCTCTCCACATTTGATGATATTTTTCTTAGTGATTTTGGGGTGTATGCTGTTAACTTGTAGAAGTATATGCGCACGTATAGGGTTTCTGTACAGGTAATTCATAAACATCTCCTTTTTTCTGTCCTTATAGATGGTGATGTCCAGGAATTTCACCTTATCCTAACTAGTGGATAGTGAAGTGTACAAAATCTGTGGTGTGGTTGATGTAAAAGAAGAAGTTATGTAACTTGTCCGGAGAGCCTTTCCATGTGATGAAGACATCATAAATAAAAAGACAGTAACAATCCATGCATTTGATAGAATTCTGAAGAAAAGATGGTGTTCTCTTCCCATCTAGTTAAAGCTATATTGGCTAAGCTAAGGACCATAGCAGCTCCCATAACTAGCCCCCTTGTTTATACCATTTTTGATTGAAGTGAAAGTAGTTGTTGGTGAATATGATGTCCAGCTTATTTTCAATAGCTTTAATTTCTCTATGGTTGGTGTTGGCCTTTGAGCCCATGTACTCTTTCACAGCATCAGTACAGTAGTTATGCAGAAGAACAGTGCTAGGGCTTCTACATCATTCGTAACAACTATCACCTCTGGTTGTATTTTTATTTCTTTGATTTTTGTTAAGGAAATTGAGTGATTCCAAAATGAAGGCGGGAGCACTCCAAGTGACCTGTTTAATCTTAAATTTCGGAAGTCCACAAAAGCACAAAAAAACAAGGAAAACTTCAAAAACAAGTCCCAGGCACAGAAAGGTCCATTCAAACTTTAATAATACATGAAGCGCTTTTCGTCTGCTCTGAAAGGCAGACTTCTTCAGAAGTAATAACACAGAAACAAGTTTACACATAAATACTCATTAGAACCAAAAAACGCGGGCTAATAGGTTCATAGGTTCATAGGTTCATACTAGGCTATCTGCCCAAGGGCATTTATAAGCCTAGCCCATAGTTATGTGGCTTTCGCCACCCCTTTAGTTTGAATAAAAACTATGCCTATTATTTTGCTGTGCCTCTGTCAAGCAGTGACACTGAAGTAATCCCTGGGGTATATCTGCGATCTCCCATCCATTGGCCAAGATTCCTCTTGAACAAGGCCAGCGAGGTGCTCTGCCTCACATGTACCGGGATTTTGTTCCACAGCATAGGGAGTCTCTGGGTGATGAATCTGTCCCTCCAGCATGTTCTATTTATAACCGTGTCAAGGTTTAAGTCTCCCGCCCTTGTGGTTCTGAGGGATCTAGATTTTTTGAGGTGAAGCATATTCATCAAATCTGGGTTTGACATGGCCTTATATGTCAGGCACAGGTCACCTCTGAGCAAGCGGTATGAGACTGAATAGAGCTGGAGTTCTTTCAGTCGGGCAGCATAAGACATATTTTTGAGACCCTTTATCCTTTTGGTGAGGAACATTTGGGGCCTTTCAAGCTGCAGCAGGTGCCGGGTCAGATACATTCAAATAATTAATAATTCAAATCATTAATCAATTAAGCATACTGTTTAAAATCCTAGGCAACACAGTGACATAAGAGAAGTTGTTACAAGTTTTAGATTGATTAAACAATGCACTATAAGGCAATTTTACAAAAAACTACACATACATCTACTAAACTACTATAAAATAAACTACCTCGAATTTACTATATTTAATAATGACCATAATGTTCTACACATAAATAAAATATAGAAATTAAAAACAATACCTACACACCCAAAGCAATGATAATGAATTAATTATTACCCAGTAAATACTATTGTCATATATTTTATTATGCATGATAAAAATAAAATTAAAAATAATCTTGAATAATAAAAAACTTACATTACATTTTATCTCTTCAAATTCTTTAATTTCAAAATACTACTTATAGAAGTGAATTCATTTAAGCCAGGGACATTACCAGCATCCAGTCTAATTTACCATTTCAACTCCAGTTCTTCCAATTTCAAGGGAAAAGGTCCCCCTCTAATATTATGGTCAACCTTGTTAATAGCTAAAAATCTAAATTTGTGACCACTATTCATATTAATATGCTTAGCTAGTGCATTGTCAGGCTTATTACGAGAAATGGCGTACAAATGCTCATACAGCCTATCTCGAAGCCTACGCTCAGTTTTTCCTATATAGAACACTGGGCAGTTGGAACATCTAGCTAAGTATATTATCCCCTTAGAATTACAGTTAAATATATCTCTTAATCTGTATTTATGACCTGAAATTGAAAATGCATTTACTGTGTCTATATACTTACAGTAATTACAATTCTCACATTTTGACATGCCAACTACTTTTGCGGGTTTCTGATGTTGACTTTCAAGCAAGTCCTTGAGGTTTTTCCCTCGTTTGAAAACAATGTTAGGTGACTCGCCGAAAGTGTCAAATAATATCTGACTACCTCTAAATAATTCCCAATTTTTCTTCAGTATTTTCACACAAAAAGTACTATGAACGTTATATGTGGTTATAAAACCACAAGTAAGTGATTGCCTCCTTTGCTGATCTACAGAGTCATGTATGGATGATACCAAAATGCCAGCTTCTGATGTGGTCTGTCCATCAGACCCTCTAAGGACTATCATGCATAATAAAATATATGACAATAGTATTTACTGGGTAATAATTAATTCATTATCATTGCTTTGGGTATGTAGGTATTGTTTTTAATTTCTATATTTTATTTTTGTGTAGAACATTATGGTCATTATTAAATATAGTAAATTTGAGGTAGTTTATTTTATAGTAGTTTAGTGGATGTATGTGTAGTTGTTTGTAAAATTGCCTTATAGTGCATTGTTTAATCAATCTCAAACTTGTAACAACTTCTCTTATGTCACTGCGTTGCCTAGGATTTTAAACAGTATGCTTAATTGATTAATGATTTGAATTAGCCTGTGTTTTTTGGTTCTAATGAGTATTTATGTGTAAACTTGTTTCTGTGTTATTACTTCTGAAGAAGTCTGCCTTTCAGAGCAGACGAAAAGCGCTTCATGTATTATTAAAGTTTGAATGGAACTGTCCTTAGCAATTTTTCTCTCAAAGTTGGCCTTTGATGATTTTATGAGCGAACGTAGTTTTTTGCTAGTGCTGATCAGAGATGCCTTCCCTTTATGGGATTTTGCTCTGTCTTGCAGTAGCTTCCTTCACTTGTTATAAAGTTTGTTTATGGCTGGGGTCCACCAGATAGGACGCCTGCCTTTGGTGGAAAGGGTCTTGGTTTTATTTGGGATTGCATGATCCATGCATTCTTGGAGATGTCCGTAGAAAGCATTTGTGAAGGATTCAGCAGTGTGGGATGTGGTTTCCCTGGCCCAGGGGGCTTGAAGGATACCATTTCAGCCTTAAGGAGTGTAAAGTCGGCTTTTGAGAAGTTTCTCACTGTGGTCTTTTGTGCTGGGGGTGGAGGTGGGATATGAATATCTAGGGTTATTAGTTTGTGGTCTGATCTCACTAGTGAGGGGTATACTTCCAGTGTTGAGCATTTTGTCCCCATGTTTGTGATGATCAGATCAAGTATATTATTTCCCCTTGTGGGGGAGATGACTAGTTGTTCCATCGCATTTGAGTTGATGAATTCCAGGAACCTTTGGGCTAGGGTGTTGGGGCTTGAATAATGCACCCAGTCTATGTTTGGGTAGTTGAAGTATCCCAATATGATGGTATTTGGTGAGACATTCATATCCTCCAGTGTCTTCAGGAAGGCTGAATGGAGTTCCTGAGATTGAGAGGGTGGTCTGTAGCATGCTACAAGTTGTATAGCAGTTTTGCTTACGGTTAGTTGCACATGGATGGTCTCCAATGCTTCATGCGTTGCCACTAACCTGGAGGTGTGGGTGTCTTTAATGAATATGGACACTCCCCCTCCTTTTGTGGTTCGGCCCAGGTTTTGGGGCTGAAATGCATGATACGAGGTATAACCTGGTAGGGCTGGGGTGTTCTCAGGAGCCTTGAACCAGGTTTCAGTTACTGCACAGACATTGATGCTTTCCATACAGAGGAGTGCTTCGAGAGCCTGCATCTTGAGATTTAGACTTCTGGCGTTGAGCAGCATTACCCTTAGCTTTTTTCCTTTTTTGTTTTCTAAGGTGGTGGGTTTGTCTTTTGAGCCTTGCCTAAAAAAGGCACAATGGGAGTGGCAAGAGCCTTAGCCAATATCCGGAAGCCCAGTGGTGACAGGTGCAAGCTGTCCCTTGCGAAGCAGCGTGGCTTGTCCAGCATGTCATCCCAAGCAGACAGACATTGGATCCCCCTAGAATGACACCAGTAATTGAGCCAATTATTAAAGCTGATCATCTTGTCTTTGTATTGTGGCATCATTCTTGGTGAGGGCAAGATGCTGCTCAAGGTCAGGGTCATACCGGCCTGGGCTACATAATCAGAGAGCTCCTCTATGTCTCTTTTCATGTAGTCCAAGGAGGTACGTCTCAGGTCATTCACGCCGGCATGGACAATGACGGAGTCGTATTTGTACTTGCTTTGGAGTGACCTGAGTGCTTGTGTTATGTAGCGGATCCTAGCACCCGACAGGCAGCTCACCGTTACCCTCTCTTTGTTCAGCCTGGTAAGTGGGACGTCAGTGTGTCTGACTATAGAGTCACCTATTACTAGTGTATCAGGCATGGTGTTTCGTCTTAAGGGCTGTGATTGTTTGGCACACTGACTTTGTGTACTATGTGTTGCATGTGCAGTGTTTTGAGGTGGTGTTTTCTTGGGTGTCTGCTTTGGGAGCCTCTGTTGTTTTGGTAAGTTTTTTATTAGAGCCTCCGAGTATGTCTTTGTGTTTTTATGTGTTTGGTTTGCAGTTGTGGTTGGTTTATGTGAGACTGGGTTTGTTGTGTGTTTGGTTACCTTCTCCTCATGACTGGTCTTGCTAGTCCTGTGTTGAGAGAGTTCAGCCTCCAGTTTGGCTATATAGTTACATCTCTCACATGTGTTTGTGTTTGTTGGGAGGAGGAGAGGGTTGTCTGTGTACATGAGACAATTGTAACATTGTCTCAGGATTCCCAGATTAACCAGCTGAACTGGAGAGGACGTCAGTAATATACCACTCGACATGCCAGAATAGTATAAGGGAGTGATGTGAAACTGGGTCAGAGAGAGGACTTTGAAGGGAAGTGGGTATTAACACGGGTTGTAGGTGGTAGTGCTTACGTAGGTTTAAGGGTGCTTCACTTGAAAGAAAGGTTTTAGGAGCAAGTGCTAGGCTTATAATATAGCAAATAGACTGATTTTGTTGAAAGTAGAGCTTTCTTAAGGGAAAAACTGAAGTGCAGACTTGGCGGAGCCAGGAATAGTTTAAGCCTGTTTAACCGGCGCTGCGCTATGCGCACAATTACACAAAGCCGCGCAAATGCGGATTTTAAACAGGGAACTTCAAAAGAGCTGGAAATGGTCCAAAACGACCAATTACTACAAACTCTTGTGCTGAGGTCACTCCTTCAGGGACAGATAGGCTGCTCAAGGCTCCCCACTCCCACTGGTGAGCAAAGAAACTTCCTTCTATCCAAGTAAGGCAATGGACAACACAGGAACTACACCACAGTCCAGAATACAGCAAAGCCTGTATACTGGTCTAAACTAGTCAAGAAAAGGCGGCAAAACAAGGATATTTTTTTGTTTTTTTTTGTTTTTTGGGTTAAAAAGTACACAGAAATGCAGGATGGTATCCTTAGGACCCAGTGGCGGACACCAACAGTAAGGGAAACAGTAAAGTTAAAGAAAGCCTTCCATACAATGCTTGTGGTAGTGGTAGTGGTAGGCTGGCTTAAAGTGGCTAAGTACTGATAGGACATAAGGACTTTAGCTAAGGAAGTCACCAAAGTAAAGATCTAGGTGTAGGAGAAGTCGGCAAGACTATGGAAAATGACTTTCAGGTGGTTTCATAGAAATGATGGGAATCCATATGATGACAGGAGAATCAGGTGGGACATCACCCATGCTGCTCTCAGTGAGTGTGGAGAGGATTTGAGTTTACATGCATTTTCTGAAGCATATGAAGTCTGAAACCCAAATGTATATCATTATTTAGTGACTTCAGTTCCCAGTGATTTGACAGAAAAGCACAAACTTTATGAGGAATAGACCAAAAATATGAGGCAGAAATTGGGATACTCTTACAAATCTGTACAACTAAAAAGCCATGAGGGTAGAGAAACACTAACCTTGACTGTGCATATTGTTGGAAGTAGTGGAAACTCTTTAAGATAGTGATAGAAGTGACTAATGAGATTGTGAGCTCATTTCTTTAGAGGAAGTCACCTTGGGGATTGAACATTTATATAGAGGCAAGGCTGTGGAAGCACATAAGGCTGGAAATTCTGAAGGCACCTGATATTTTTGTGGTGTCATGGTTAGCAAGCCGTTTCAATGTTGTGTGGAAAGTGGGGACAGTACCGCTTGATTAGCAAACTAGGGTGATAGTCTCTATTTTCCTAAAGGGGGACAGGAAGCTATATTTCCCTCCTCTTGCCTTTATGAGAAGGTTGATACCAGGTTCTGGAAAGGAAACTCCATTTGATTGTGCATTGTGACTCTTTAGTCAGTTGGAGCAATGCAAGACTCTTTCATGGTTATGAAACAGTGGATCAACTCTTAGGCCTAACACAGGCACTGGAGCAGTTGTGGGAGTTTGCCAGTTCTGTTTACTTGTATTTTGAGGACTTGGAAAATGCATTTGACTACATACCTCATAATGTCTTAGGAAGGTGCAAGCTGAATCTTGGTTGTTTGTAGACGATATCCCCTTGGCCTGAAGTAAGTGTGATATCTGGTATGCATAGCTCCACACAGATTACTACAAGGGCCAGTACCATATCCACACAGAGTACTACAAGAGCCAAAACCATAGCCACACAGATTACTACAAGGGTGAATACTGTATCCACACAGATTACTACAAGGGCCAATAATGTATTTGCACAGAGGGCTGCTGAGGGATACTGCATCAAGCATGATTATTTTCAATAGTCCCAAATATACAGACATTACAGAAGTACATTACATGTCCAATGGTCCACTCCAGTTGGCACCATAGGAGGGAAAGTTGTCCATGTCCATGGTTCACTCAGACTGGGAAGGAGGGCAGAGAGAGAGAGAGACAAGCTAGTGGTACAGTTTGATGATATCCTAGGAGACATTCTAATAGATGACTTTGATCACATAGTATCTTGTGTGCATGTAATTTACACAGCCAGGCACAAATGCATTATACTCTAAATAGCTGTTAGTTACACATGCACAGGCAGTCAAGGTTTTCCTTTTTGCAGCTCACAGGAAATTTGAGTCAACTTTTAGCTATGTTCATAGGTTCATAGATTAGAACTAGGCTAACTAAACCTTGCAAGCCATTTTAAGCCTAGACAATTATCTCCTGTGAGATTCAAACCCTGTACCTTGGGTTGGGGAAGGTAACTGGGGGGAAATGCAGCCAGTGCCCACAGCTTTTGTAGAAGGTGGTGATGTGACTACTTCAGGGAAAGAGCTGAATAGCAGAGCAAGCCTGAATTTGAGTCACAGCTGTCAAAATACTATATTTTCATTGGAAGAGTGACTGAGGAAGATCACAAAGAGGAAGTTAAGATAGGCACACCTTACTGATCCCACCTTACAATTGTGTCCTGTGGGGTTACTTTGTCCCCTTTTCCAGGAATTATGGTCTCTCATGAACCAGTATCCCATCTTACAGAGATGGGCTCCTGTTTCTTAAGAGCCGAGTGTGTCCATATGCTAAAACAATAGGTTACTGTACAGACAATGTACTGAAAAAAGATTGGAGAGATAAGTAATAGAGCAGCTGGTAATGCCAAGGGTTTGCCATTAGGGATTTCTGGCCCTAACCCATGAAATTCCTTTACAGGTCATTTTGCATAAGGAATGCCAAAAAAAATAAAAAAAATAAAAATTGTTGTTTTATTGGCCATGTACTGTAGATGACATAAATGGATACTACAAGAGATTTGATCAAATGATTTGCAAGGAAGAAGACAAAGCTAAGGCTGCTTTTATACCACTGTCTAATATTGAGAAACCATTTCAGAGGGTAGCCATGAATATTGTTTCACCACTTTGGACCACAAGCAGTATAGGTAAAAAAGTGTGTCTCTGTAGCAGTAAACTATGTTAATAGGTACCCCAAAGCAGATACTTTGCCAACTACTGAGGCAGAAAATGAGGCAAAAGCTGTCTTAGAAATTATAGCATGTTTTTTTCCTAGGAAGACTGATGAACAGAGATGCTAACATTGTATTAGACATGCTGACTTGCTTGTGGAAGCATCATGGGGTAAAGCAGCTAAAAATTATCTCCTACCATCCACAAATAAGTAGTTTGGTGAAGAGGCTTAATGTTACACTCAGGGCCATGCTGAAAATATTTACAGACTAGTTTAAGCAGAAGTGAGGCAAGGATGATTGTCTGAAGAATTCACACATTTTTCACCATTTGAATTATTTTGTTGTTACAGAATGGCGGGAACTCTAAACCTAATTTATGATGAGTGGAAGGCTGAATGGAATTTCCCCATTAAGACTCATAGATTATTTGGCTGAATGCTAGGACTAAGCTTAGAGAGTTCATGGGTTTGGCATAGGAACACCTAGCTTAAATAAAATAGTAGAAAAATGGCAGGTATGATGGGACCGTGAGAGCCCAAGAATATAATGGTGCTTACTGTTGATTGACAGAATTAGCTGATGGTGGCATGGTAGGTCCCTTTTACAGTTGAGAGGGCAGTAAGTGATGTTAGCTAAGTGCTAGAGTTGGTAGACAGGAGGCAGAAACACAAACTATGTCATGTTAATATGGTGAAGCCCTATCAGGATAAAGAGAGAGAGAGACACACACACACACACACACATACACACACACACACACACACACACACACACACACACACACACACACACACACACACACACACACACACACACACACACACAGACGCACGCACACACACACACACACACACACACACACACACACACACACACACACACACACACACACACACACACACACACACACTTTATTAGTATCCACAGTGGGGTACAAGAGGACACAGGGTGGGAGGATCTGATAGTAGATATTATCACTGAGTCTCAAACCGATGCCTCAGTACAAGATATTTTACCATCACAAGAGCTGACTCATGGGTTCAGAAAATGAGAGCAGTGCTATGAGAGTTTAGGGCATGTTAATATTTAGGAATGGAGTGCCAAAGGGCACATGAACTCATTCCCCAATATAAAAAGCTCCTTGAACCAGTCAAGGAAACCATGGGAAGGGACTGAAAGTAACAGTGTTGGGGTATGAGGGAAGAGCTTGACTGTTTGCAGATTATGTTATTCTCCTGGCCTCAAATGACTGTGATCTCCAATGTGCACTGCCGCAGTTCACTGCTGAATGTGACATAGTTATAATAATAATCAAAACCTCTAAATCACAGATTGTGGCTCTTTACTGGAAGAGAGTGGATTGCTGTCAACAGGTAAGGGGGGACAGCTAACACAAATGGAAGTGTTTAAATAAGCTCTGGTCTATTTACAGGCTACTTCCTGTAACTAAAGGGTGTGGATTGTGATTCCTTCCATATCCATTTGCTTAGTGTGTGACCTTGAGCAAATTACTTCACCAGTGTTCTTGGATCACTCGTGAAAAGTGACAATTCCATCCAGTGGGCTTACCAGTTAATGGATGTATAAAAATAAAACAAAATAAAATAAAAATCTTACTGTCAGGTATATGGGTGAGCCTGGAGATGTTTGGAGGCTGGGCCTGTAGACAGCTGTAATAGTGGCACTGGTGCTTTGTGATAAAGCAGAAAAATAAAAAGCCCCACAACAGACCGTTCACTTTAGTAGTTAATGTACCTCCCTATCCTTTCCTATGGCCACACGCTTCATGTAGTAATTGAAAAAGGAATTCATGGAAATAGGCAGAAGATTTAAGATTCCTTTGTAAGGACATTGGGCTAATTATCCATTACAGAGTGAGGATCAACGCAATCCAGAAGGATTTTGGAGTAAAGCCAATGCTCCTCCAGACTGAGGGGTGCCAGCTGAGGTGCTTTGGGCACACACTAAGAATGTCCTCTGATCACTATCTTTGGGAGTGTTACCAGGCACAGCCCACCAGGAGGAGGCCCCACGGCAAACTCAGGACACTCTGGACAGATCATATTTTTCAAGTGGCTTGGGAATGCCTGGGGGTGCTTAGAATGAGCTGAAGGTTGTCACTGGGGGTGCAGAATGTAGTTTACCTTGCTCAACTTTATTCTACCATGAAAATAGATGAATAGCTAGCTTTCCACTAATGGCATTTAGTATTTTGTTATAATTTAATGTGTGTTGTAATCTGCAATGCATTACTTATATATCCATATTTGCCTTAATACTTTATTCCTTTATTTCGAGTTTGCATGCTTATATTTTATTTGCCAAGTGCTTTCGTACAAGCATTATTATAAGCTTAAGCTAAACTATATCTCTTTGCTGGGATAAGTTGTACACCCTCAAGAGGCTGAAATGAGTTACAGAATATAGACAATGTATACTGCATATGTTAAACTATATTAAATGTGTATGTGTGTGCGTATAAATCCTATTTTCAAGTCTTCTCTGAAGATAAATTTTCATTGGTTAAATATCCATTCAGCTGCGAAGATGAATCTTTGTGCTTTAGTCAAAAGCTTCTTGTTTTATTTATGAAGTGGATAGAATTCAAAAGAAGGTTGTACTGAAGCACGACATTAAGACAATATGAAAAGCCTTTGAAGAGAGACAACATATATCTGCTTAATGTTTGTAGAAGAACTTCAATGCAGCATACCTTATAGCCATATATGAATAATACCTCTATTATTTATTTTTAATACTGTTATCCATATATTATTTTATCTCACAATATATGATTTGTTATCTCTTGTGCGATGAAACCTTTCAGGCACATTTTAACATTTTTCTCAATCTGTGTTTATTAGGTAAGGTTATATGAAGGGTACTGAGAAGGCAGCATAGAAAACATAATTTCATTTTGACCACAAATTAATGACATAGTTATTTCTTTCTGTCCTCTTATGAATGTGATACATTTCACTTTTATATGAGTTTTTATTTTACAAATGGTAATTCCTTAGTCATTGGGTAACAGAAGCATTAGACAAAAGCCAAACAGTTTCTATGCCTATGCTAAAAAGTGGTTCAGAAGGTTATGATGCGCTACTGATCCCTTACAAAATGATAATCAGCCGAAGCAGTTTTGCTGCTGACCTTGCAGATCTCGATAGTATTTAACAATGTTATCCCAAATTATCAGAACCTCAGAAGGTTGATAGCCAACACTTTTATCTCCTGCCCATATATATATCTATATCTATACACACACACACACATATATATATATATATATATATATATATATATATATATATATATACACAGAGAGAGAGAGAGAGAGATGAATTTTCTCATACTCCTGTATGAAATGACAATTAGGCCAAGAAATGAACATTTAATATGCCATATGTCATTCCTAAGTGTCATAGCAATGTTATGCCAATATGTTTCTGTGATGTATTTAAACAGTGTTTTCTGGTACTTCACGGTAAGTCTAGACATCACATACTACAATTTTTCATGTTTTCGTTTCAAAGTTACAAAACACAGTCCTGTTGGCTGTGACCATTTAACCTCAGGATTATGGTGAGGCATTCAGACAGATAACAATGTTGTGAACTTCAAGTCTGGTCTTGTCTTGGAAAAGGTGCTGCTTAAAAAGAGACCAGTGTTATGATTTCTATGAACTTTCTCTTGTAACCTATTTATTTACTGCATTTTGTCAACTGGGCATTTGTAGTGGGTCAGTAGCCACTTTTTAGTAAATGTTTTATATGAAGTCTAAAACATATTTTGTAGAAAGATACAACAGTGCATAACTAAATGACAGAAAAGTAGCCAATAGGGATTAATTTCATCTCCCAGTTTAAGGATATCTCTATCTATCTATCTATCTATCTATCTATCTATCTATCTATCTATCTATCTATCTTTTATTGATCAGGTAGATATAGAAATGACAAATAAATCATAACCAGTACGACTACACATCATGGGGTAAAATGAAAAAAAAAAAAACATGAATAACTATACAACTTGTACAATTCTGCATTACTATAAATGAATCTATCAGAACGTGAGTAACAGCTTGTATAACTGTGCATCATAAGGGTAAGGTGAAACAAAAATCTGAACTTACATATCTGCACATCACCTTACATGATTAAACATCACTACAACACGAATACAACAGATTTTGTGTAACAACATGCATAACTATACATCAGCTGTCATAGTTAGACATTAATATGTTTGCATGTGCTGTACATTATGTTCATACCTCTCAATTTCTGCACTAAATATGTCTGGGCAAAAACAGAAATATTGGGAGAGCAATGGCCCAAAATCAAGGATTTTAAATATTACTCTAATTCACTTACAAAAGTTAATAGAACAACAGGTTTTGCTATAATAGTCTTATTTATATAGTTGCAAATTTACTCAGATGGATGTGATACCATAGTCTAACTGAAGTGAAGTAAGAAATTTGGCAGCATAGTTAATCAAGGTTATGAGCTGCTAAGAAACTTTATCTTGTAGTTAGTCCTATGTTTAATTCTCTCAGTCTTCAACTGCTACTTAAGATTATAAGCAAATCACCTAAAAAGAGAGTTATTTTTGGGTCTTCTCTGAAAAAATATATTTTTTTATTTTGCCTGTTGGGATTATGTGTGTAACAAGTAAAATATAATATCAAAGAATGAAGTGCTTGTACCACAAATTTCTCAAGTGACCCTTTAACAGAAGCTTGTGCAGAAGTGAGAACTTTTAGGTTAATTTTTAAAGTGACCAGTGACCGATACATCTACATATCAGATACAAGAGCGTATAACAGCTTGTAGATTGAATGATTGAAGTGCAGTCTATACTTGGTGTTGGGATCATGCAGAAGGGTACTTTTTGAGCAACTTAGCTTTCTTGGTTATTGTGCTGAAAGTCCTGCATATTTTCTGTAGCATTCATTATAACTCAGTTTGTATAGTGCACATGTTTTAAGGATTTGGGGTCTGCTTAAATAGGAGACTTGAGTGGCTCTACCTACCCCAAACACTGTTGTAAGTCAGCACCATAGTATGTTCTGCCTTAACATCTACAAGATCAGACAGGCTGTGCCAACTCTCTCATCTCCTCAATTAACACCCCGAAGCTGCCAGTAATAGCACAGGTAACTACCATGCCCATTACCATCAGTCTGCCAGTTTTCACCTTTGTTTAATTTATTCAGTCTCAGTAGCTCATTTGGTACCACACTCACCTTTGGAGCAGAAGGCTGTGGGTTCTATTCCTATACAAGGTTGCTGGGTTAATTTTCCCATACTGACACTATAGTGCAGCAGAAAGGGAGTGCTGCACTGCTGAGTATTCCATCCTTTGTGTGAGCCGTTAAACTGAGGCTCCATCTGCCTGAGTTGGTGGTTGAACAGGTGGATGTACAGATCCTAGAGCACTTATTGGAAAGAGCAGGAGATGTTCCTTGGTGCCTAGGCCAAATTTCCTTTAGTCAGTAGGAATGCCACCTCATGTCTCTCATGAAAAGAGGCCACTGCCATAATGGGACTAACCTGGTCAACCATGTGTAACTAAATAAATAAATAAAAAATGAACATTTTATTAACTGTGAAAGTAAACATATTTAATACTAACTGTTGTTATGGGTGCAGAAAATTCTACCAATAAACTAATTTAATAGTAAAACTCAGCATGCTTCACAATCCACTGCCTTTAGAAAGGTGAGCCTTTATTTTACTTTGATTTTTGCATGATAGTTTCTGTTCTTCAGACCTCCCATGAGGTGTGAGGACCAGGCTTCTTCATTTCCCAGCTGGAGCAATAGCCCTGTTGCCCATTAATTCTATGGGCAAGTTAAGAGCCTAATCATACTATTTTTGCCCTTTCGCGGTAAGAGTGAAAGTAAGGGAATCGACATTTTTGCTGTAGTCATGCAAAGCCCTCCCCCCACCAGCAGAATGCCTGCCGGTGGTGGCCAAAAGCCTACACATAGCCTGCTGCCCATGTGAGAGTTGTGCCCCCACCTGCTGCTCCTCTTGGCTTATGTGCAGTGTATAACAGCTAGGAATCAATCACGGTTACATCCTGTAGTTCCTCATTTTGTAAGCAGGATGGGGAGGAAACAATATTGTTCAATCACTCCTGTCCCCACCTTAACCAGCCCTTTTGGTGACTTGAGCTGCGCAAACTCGGGTTGTCTGAGATGCAGTCAAAGCTTTATCACTCTGTCACACAGGTTGAGGATAAAATGATGAGTCTTTTTGTGCCTATATTTCTTGTGTCAGTATTTCTTGACAAATGTCTTAACAAAATATTAGAGTGCTGGTATGTTTCCATTTCATAAACAGTGCCTCAGAGATATAAAATTAAATCATGACAAGAAAGTTGAACTGTTACTCGAGTGTTGGTCAGGTATACTCTTTTGTAAATTTTGCAAAGAAACTTTTGATGCAAAATTTTCACTTACACATACACTATGAAATGCAGGTGTAAATAGAAACACTGGCAATAAAAGAATCTAAACCATACACTAATTGCTTTACTGTAATTGGTGGTTAAATGTTATTATCATCAGAATGGCACAGCTTTGTTGACTAATTCATTTGAGACACTTGACAATTTGGGGCTTGTAGGACTTGAGGTAGATCCTTCAGAACTAATATCTTGATAAAATTCATTCCCACCACTAGACAAAAATGTGGATTTTCCAACAAAAGAAATAACATCTGAACTTGACAATTAAGGCTACTTACAGCTCAGAAGAACTTTTCAATATTGCCAAGGCAAATTAGAAATAAGACCCAGATTTTGTTGTTTGTCGATTTCCTGTTACTTATGATTCATGACCAGCAAAGCAAATTACTAAATGGGCAAGTACCTCATCGAAAACAATTGTAAAGAAAAACACTTTTATTAAATGTACATTAGATACATTGTAGGAATTATGGGGATTTCTCATGAAAGTGATGAACATTTATGAATCCTGTATCTAAGATAATATGGAGTCTCTCATCGATTTTCAGCATTAGTAGGTCAGAAGAAATTCAGGAAATCCATGTTTCCTTGTATCGTCAGCTCATTAATATTAATATGGCTCAGGTACTTTAATTTCAATCTGTGAGAGATTCTGTTTGAGGTACAACATAAACAGATATTAATACTCAGAAAAGTATTGCCGTCTTCACAAAAATAGTCAATCATCTGCAGTACCCTGCAGTTCCTGAAAGATATCAAGGATTACATTTTTTCTGTAGCTGACATAAAAGCAGGTTATTATAGGAGCAGATGTTGACAGGACATAAAGACCATCTAGCCTATGAAGTGTACCTGTTTTTCTCCCTGTATGATAAGATCCAGTTATTTATAGCCAACATCCTACCATTTTTTTGCCCTTGACACAGTTTCCTTACGGCTGTTCACATTCATTTCTTCCATTGCATATGACAGCACAGCTCCAATAAGCAAGTCTGTTCAATGTATACAGTATTCCTTCAGTGAAAACAGCATTTCCTAATTTTCCTTCAGAATTGACTTAGTCTTCAGACCATGTCCTGTTGTTTATGTACATTTTGGTGCTGTCCATGGCATTAAACAATGTCTCCTTAACTCCTCAGATGTCTACATTCTCCATAATAATGATATCTTGCAGAGAATGGAATTTTTTGTTTAGACTCCAGGTATTGAGCAGTAATATCTTTAGATTATCCTTGGTTGGTTTTGCTATGTTTGAAAGTTCATAAGGTTAGCATTGCCTTAAAAAAGGCATTACAGGGGTGGACAAGGTTTTAGATGATATTTGACAGCATAAACGGGGTAGGTGCAGACCGTTCCTGCGAAGCAGCATGGTCTGCCATCCATATCATCTCAAACTGACAAATATTGTACCCCTTTCAAATGACACCCAAAACTAAACCAGTTGTTAAAATGAATTATCTTCTGCTTATAGAGAAGGTAGACTGCTGCGCTATACTTGATCTATACAGCCTAGGATACATCATCTGAGAGCCTCATCATGTCACTCTTCATATACTCCACAATGGTACTCCTCAGGTTATTTACACCCACATGTACAATAATAAGAGTTATACTGATATTTGTGGTTCAGTGACCTGAGTGCTTATGTGATCTGGTGGATCCTGATTCCTGATAGGTAGCTGACTGTGACCCTTTCCTTGTTTAGCTTAGTGAGTGCAACATCAGGGCACCTTATGATGGCATCACCTATGACTACAACATTTGTTTGTGTCAAAGTTTATCTTACGGGCTTATGAACTGAGACACCATGAGTTGAAGCTGTGTGTGTCTTCTTGGATGTTGCTTTGGTAGAATATTTGTGGGGTTGCTGAGGATCCCTATTGTTATGGCTGCATCTAGGATGCTTTTGAGGTTTGGATAGATTACTTTTAAGAACATCTGTATACATAAGTCTATGTGCGTGGTGTTTGCTGTGAGTGGCAGATAGAATGTGTGTTTTTGACAACCTGTTTGGTAGTTGTAGTCGCTGAATGTGAATACCAAGCCTCTAGTGATAATGTATAATTAAATCCAGCACACACTGTATTCACTTGTTTAAGAGTTAGGTGGTTGTCAGTAAACACAAAACAACTATTATATTATTTCAGGATACCCATTTCTTCCAAGGATGGTTTCAGATGTTTACTCTGTTGATTACAAGGGACTACACAGTGGTGGTACAGCGGTAGCATTGTTACCTCACAGCAAGAGTTTCTCCCGTTCGATTCTTGGCTTGGCTTGGGAGTGCCTCCTGTGTGGAGTCTGCATGTCCTCCCTGCTGTTGGGTAGCGTTCGAAAGACAGGCGTGTGTAAATGGGCGTGCCTTCGTCGCTGGTACCTTGGCATTTCATAAAAATCTACTGCCAATCATTAGTAGACCGGAGTTCCGCTGTGGCAGCCCCTAACTGGGAAAAGCCGAAAGACAAACAACAACAACTGTTGATTACAAAGGTGAGTTGTGTCAGGGGGATCCAGAATAGGTTTACTTGGGTCTTGCTTAATTGACATTACAATATGTAAGATAAGATTGAAGCAATGCTCCTCTGTATGCAAACCACAGTAATGGGGTATTATAGGGGTTGGCAGCAGATTTTCTATTTGGCTAAAAACTACAGTATTACTGTAATTTCACAGAGCAATGCTCCTCCATATGCAAACCAGGTGCTCATCATACAACAAAGTATGCAGGAACTATCTGAGGTTGTTTTTTATAGAGAAAGTTAGATTCTAAGCACCTATGCAAGGTACTGGTAACCCCCACTCTGTGCAATGGTTAATAGGTTCATAGGTTGGTACTAGGCTAACAGCCCTAGGGCCTATACAAGACTAGCCATAACAATTCCCTGGCTATTTCTTCCCACACTATTTACTTCCCTGGACCCCTGTCTAGCAGGGTGACTGACATGACCCCCAGGGTGAATTTCCTTTCTCCAATCCAATCATCAATGTTTCTTTTGAAGAGGGCCAAAGAGGCGCTCTGCTTGACATGTATGGGCAGTCTATTTCAGAGTCTAGGGAGTCTCTGGGTCAGGAACCTATCCCTCCAGCATGTTTTGTTTATTGTGATGACAAGGTTTAGATCCCTGGAGTGTGTGGCTCTGAGGGATTGGGATTTCTTTAAGTGTAGCATGTCCAACAGCTCTGGGTTTGACATGGCCTTGTATGTTAAGCAGAGATCACCTCTGAGTAGATGATATGTGACAGAGTATAGCTGTAATTTTTTAAGGCAGTCAGCATAGAGCATCTGCTTTAGGCCTATGATTCTTTTTGTGAGGTATTTCTGTGGCCTTTCCAGTTGTTGCAGATGTCCTGAGAGGTACATACCAAACAGGACATTGTATTCTATAATGGGTTTAATGACGGATGAGTACAGTGGGACAATGACCTCCTTTTTTCTGGATGAAAAGCCCTTAGTGATGAGGTGTGCTACATAAAAGGATTTCCTGAGTGTTGTGGCGATGTGGTTATCGAAGGTGAGACTACTGTCCACCCGTGTCCCTAAGTCTCTTATCACACTTTCGGTGTGTAGTGTACTGCCACCTATGTGGTAAATCACGGGTACATGTTTTTTCTCAAAGGGGATAAGTATACATTTCCTGGCATTGAGCTTGAGCCCATGGCTCTGGCACCAAGCATCTGTATCTGTAAGGCCCTTTTGTAGAGTATCCACATCATTTGGGGATTCAATAATGGCTCCCAGTTTGCAGTCATCTGTGAACTTTGTTAGTTAGCTAGAGTCACTTAGGGTTGGCCTCTACTTCAGAGAAGTAGATGCCAAACAAGACCAGTCCCAGGACTGAACCCTGAGGTATTCCACTTGTCACTTGTCTGGAGATGGATTTGGAGTTGCCTACTTTTACAGTGTGGGTCCTGTCAGTAAGCCAGTTGGCAACCCATCGAGTGACGTAGGGATTAATGCCCAGCTTAGTAAGTCTATCTATGATTCCATTGTTGGGGAAGGTGTCATAGGCCTTGGCGAGGTCCAGATAGGCTGTGTGGACCACCTTACCCTCATCCACTGCTCTGGAGACTGATTCAAAGAAGTCAATCAGGTTCAGGAGACAAGATCATCCCTTTACAAACCCAAACTGGGTGGGGTCCAGTGTTTGAAGGTTGCCAATGTCTTTGTTTATAAGTTCCATGATAATACATTCCATGGCCTTGCAGATCAGGCTCGTCAGACTGATGGGGCAGTAGTTCCTAGGATCCAAGGTGGATCCCTCCTTGTGGAGTGGGATAATTGTAGCTGTGAGCCACTCAGTGTGCACAAAGCCTGAGGTGAGGCTATGATTAAACATGAGCAGTACAAGTCTGCTATGAGAAGTTGACATATAATCTGTTGAATGCAGACTGGGTGAAAAGTGTGGGTGACAATGAGAACAAAGCATTTTACATTGGCAGGGCAAGCCACTTTGTACCCACAAACTTCTTAATTATATATTCTCTGCCTCATGGTTACAAAACTCTGGAGACAAAAGACATGCTCTGAATGGGTAAAAAAAAGGAAAGAAAAGAAAACAGGTTGAACAACTGTAACCTTGCAGTAGAGGATATTAATGAAAATGTATCTGGGACTTTTAATTTCATAGAGCTGAGATCGCAGAAACTGAATCCAACAAGCTATCATCCATTGAATGATAGAGATCCCCTCCAGAATTACAGGGAGTCTGACAGATGCCGTCTTACCAAATTCTCAAACTTTACTCACAAATCCCAGTATTCTAAAGATTATCTTCACTGCCATCTTGCAATGGTTTCTTTTGCCAATAGTCATACGACCATTCCAAATCTTCTTTATTCATTTACTGACATTTTATTGCTGGGAAAGTCAGGCAGGGTAGACGCCCATTTCCAGCAGAAGCCTGGTGAGAAAAGCTCTAAATTGCACAAACATTTTAACAACAATAATGTTATGATCTTGAAAAATAATACAATAAAAAAAATACACTGTGTAAGCAATCTATATTCAAAAACATTCCTACCACATTTTTTATCCTTTCTAGTCACTCAGAAAGATTATACTAAGTGTAAATGTAGTCTACACTTTGTGGTAACCTTTATGAATCTCCACAGTATTTAAAGCTGCAAGAAAATCAGTAGGAAAATTTAAATTAGTTGGAAGAAGGTGTGAGTTATGCTTGTGTTGTCTGTTCACTCAGAACAGCGTGCAGTTAGTGCAGGCATTAATGAATCCCAGGGAATACAAAAATCTACACCTTAAACAATTATACCAAATTAAACATAATGTTAAAACATTGGTTAAAAATAGATGCAACATACATGAAATTATTTAATATTAAGAGAAATTTTAGCCAGTTTAGAGCAATTAAAAGTAACAAAAACATACAAATATCAGTGTGTATCAGCCAGAAACCATTTGGAGGGTGTAAGTACAAACTAAACAATTTATTAAAAGGTTAAGTACTTTCATCCAGTATTATTTCCGACTTCATCAGAACTATATAAATTTATTCAAAGGTTGTACATATATTAAAACTTGTAAGTCACATGACCTAAGACCACAAATCACTTTTAAAAATAAATTAAACACTTTTTAACATAATAAACATTGCATATGAATCACTCTTAAAAATATACATAATGCATTACTGTCCAATAAAAAAATAAAAGTTGAAAATTAAAAATTAAAGTAAAAGCTAAAAATTAAAGAAGAGATTTTATATATCAATAAAAAACTTTCAATTCACAATTTAGCAGCCTGTAACTTCAAAAGACTGCTTAAAGAAACAGCTTTATTAAACCAGCAAGTTCACTTGTGTTCAGTCTCACCTGCCATAATAATTCATGATACTCTAACTTATATTCCCAAGGGCCACTCCTAGGGTCCTTTGTTATTTTTTCCAGTGTCAAGAAATAAAACTTCTTGTTTTCTTTGCATAAATTATTGTGCTTATATAAAGCATTACTTCATTATTCACCTTAATATCATAATAATATTTATAAATTCTTTTTTTTTAAACAGTGTAAGAAACTTCTCTGTGTGGAAGATTTTCAATCCATATATATCTAGTTAATCACTGTATATTAATCAGATCAGATGATGATAGTAGAAGTAGCGAACTTAAGCTCATCCTAAGTAAAAAAATAATGAAAATATATATCATTTGAAATATTATACAGAATTACTAAGTATTCAAAAGCAATCCAAGCAGGGTAGACAGTCTGTTTCCAGTTGAAAATCCTTTGTTAATTACACAGACAAGCGATGCAAGTAAAACATAAATAACAATAATAGTTTCCTCACAAGCTTTCTATATGTGTACTTTTTATCAGGCAAGGGAGTGGTTTATTGTGCTGAAAAACACAGTGTATTGGTATACATGTTAAATTCACATCCCTTCCCCCACCAGTGTGATATTCGAGCTGGTGCTGCCCTACTTAGTAGCTGTCATAATAATATAACCCTTATGTACTTTAAATAAAATTAATGATGTGGTACCTCATTTAACCAGAATATTAAGTCTGTGATTTTATCCAAGACAATATACTACATGGCTGGAAATATATAAACCTTGGACCATTTGACAATCTAAAAATATATATAAATATATACATATACATTTTACATGCAAAAAATGCATTGTGCAACTCATATTCTGTTTCCATAACCTATTATTTTTGTAGAGAGTTTTTAGGGTTCTTGCACACATACCTGAAGAAGTCTAGAAGGACAAAAATAATCTGCTTTAACAATGGGGGGGGGGGGGGGGCAAACCAAATTATTGTGATTACTTGTATTTAAATTTGTTGTGATGTTGGTCTTTTGTACTACACAATGATGAAGGCCTTCAGGCCTTGTGTTTCTTTGTGCATCATACGGTCACACAATGTATTTATTTAGGCTGTTTCCTTATTAATAAAAAGTTTCTGATTCTCTCACTTTGAGTGCTGGCCAATTTTGGTTTCTTCATTGAATTCTTTTTGGGCCATTGCACTTGCTGTACATGCAGAAGCTTTTGATGGACTGTGTACATGTAGCTCCCATAGCTACACTGCTGCCTTGCTTAAACACAGTCCTTTTTAAAACATATAAAATTGTTCTAGAGCACAATTTCCATAAATTCCCGAAGAACATTAATTTCTTTTTTTGTTAAAAAATCACATCTGTTTAATACTTCTCTAAACCAATCCAATCCAATATTGTGGGGAATGCATGAAAATACGTCAACCACATCAACCATTAATAAAAATGAACTTCCATGATAGAATTCAGGTTTGAGATGATTCAAAAAATCCCAAGAATCTTTAACAAATCTGGACCTAAGCCTCTTTTCATTTTCTTACCCACAATTACTGCCAAGGAGTGGGTTTTAGATCCACCTGCTGCCACTATAGGCCTAAATGGTAGGTCTGTAACACTTTTGTAAATTGTTGGGATTCCAAATATATTAGGTATCATAGGAATATAAACTTTAAGGAACTTGTAGATATCATAATCTATACCACTCTGTGACAAAAGATTGTATAAATAAGTGTACATTTTACAATAAACTACATTAATTTCATTTCTTGAAACTTTGTAATATGGTTCATCATTGTTGGGAAAATTAAAATTTTACTAGAATAG
The DNA here is from genome assembly GCF_019279795.1 of Protopterus annectens. Classification (NCBI taxonomy): domain Eukaryota; kingdom Metazoa; phylum Chordata; order Ceratodontiformes; family Protopteridae; genus Protopterus; species Protopterus annectens. The sequence continues at coordinate 1,468,971,799 of NC_056729.1, forward strand.
TCCACCATATTCATTAGCACTATACCCCTACCTTTATCTGGTTTCATGATTCTAATTTACTTGTTTGGAATTAATTATTGCATCAAACTAGTTTCCTCTCTGGTTACATTAGAATAGCACTTGGTTTTGTGAAAAAAAAGTTTCCTAAGGTCATTAGTACATATTTTTTTTTAAAAAGGTACAAACTAGAATGTAATTGGGGGTTGTAAATGCTCTTCTTGCTAATTTTTCAATTTTGTTTCGTAACTACATCATGCCAATCATTAGTGTACCGGAGTTCCGCTGTGGTGACCCCTAACCGGGAAAAGCTGAAAGAAACAACAACTACATCATGCTTTTTATTCCTTTCATGTATAATGACATTGAGGCACTCTTCAGTATGGAGAACACCGATATCTGTGCAGTAACAGAAACCTGGTTTAAGGCTCCAGGGAGCACCCCAGCACTACTAGGCTATAACTCATACCATAATTTTTGGCCACAGAACCTGGACCGAAACACAAAAGGCGGGGGTGTATCCATATTCATCAAGGATACCCACACCTCCAAGTTAGTGGCACAGCACAATGCCTCTGAGATCATCCATGTGCAACTAACAATGGGCAAAACTGCAATTCAAATTGTAGCTTGCTACAGATCACCCACCATGACCCAAGACCCCCATTCCGTGTTTCTGGAGACACTGGAAAATATGAAGGTCCTACCAAATGCCCTAATATTGGGTGATTTCAATTACCCAAACATTAACTGGGAGAACTACTCAAGTACTAAATCCCTTGCATTACGCTTCTTAGAAGTTATAAACTTGAACACCCTGGATCAACTGGTCAACACCCCCACCTGACATGACAACATATTGGACCTGGTCATCACCAACATGGGCGACCGGTGTTCTACACCAGAGGTCAACCCCTTGCTGGTTAGATCAGACCATAGACTAATCACTCTGGATATCCACATTCTGCCCCCACCCCCAATCAAGGAAACCACTGTGAAAATCTTTTCAAAAGCAAACTTCACATTACTTAAGACCAAGGTGGAAAGGTTCACAACCCCCATGCTAAAGGACAACGCTGTCCAAGCTGCTGAATCCCTTTCAAAGGCACTCTATGAGCACCTGCAAGAATGCATGGATCGTGCTATCACAAGAAAAACCAAGACTCACTCCTCCAAGAAAAGGAAACCAGTCTGGTGGACCCCTGCCATAAATAAGCTATACAATAGAAGGAGGAAACTAGTACAGAAAAGTGAAAAATCTCAAGAAGGGAAGACATCCCTGATCAGTATCAGCAAGAAACTACGATCCCTCATAAAATCATCCAAGGCTAGCTTCGAAAGATAAATTGCCAAGGACTCCAAAGATAACCACAAAGCGTTCTTTAGCTATGTCAAGAACTTAAGTGGAAACTCTCAGATCTGCTCTGAGTTAGTGCAGAATGGCACAAAATACTCTGAACTGACTGATATTGCCAACATTCTGGCAGACAGGTTTAGTACAAACTTCACCCCCTCTCACCCCCTAAAGGGCCCATAGCCATACCAGAAGAATGTAGAGCCCTGGCAATCACTGACACACAGGTTAAAACAGCCCTATCCAAAGGCAAAAACACAGCTTCAATGGGACCGGACGGTGTTCCAGGCTGTGTCTTACAGGAACTCCAAAATGAACTAAGCCCTCACCTAAACACACTGTTCAAACTCAGCCTCTCTACAGGGTACGTACTCATAGAGTGGCGCACAGCAACAGTTATCCCACTCCACAAAGGTGGAGCCACAATGGACCCCGGGAACTATTGCCCTATAAGCCTGATTAGCCTGGTCTGCAAGGCTATAGAGCACATCATCATGGAACTCATTAGCAGAGACATTGGGAACCTCCAAACATTGGCCTTACTCAGTTTCGCTTTGTTAAGGGCAGATCATGCCTCCTAAACCTGGTGGACTTCTTTGAGACAGTTACCAAGGCTTTAGAAGAGGGAAAGGAGGTCCACACAGCCTACCTAGACCTCGCAAAGGCTTTCAACACCATTCCCCATTCTGGTATTATAGACAAGCTCACCAGCCTGAACATAAACCCCTATGTCACAAGATGGGTTTCCAATTGGCTCACAGATGGAACCCACACAGTGAGTGTTGCAGGCTCTAGGTCTGACTCTAAACCGGTTACAAGTGGCGTCCCCCAGGGCTCAGTCCTGGGACCCCTCCTGTTCGGTATATACTTCTCAGAGGTACAGGCAAGCACAGGAGGACTATGGATGACCAAGTTAACAGATGACTGCAAACTGGGGGCCATAATTGACTCTCCAGCTGATACAGACATCCTCCAGAAGGGTCTCATTGAGACGGATACCTGGTGTCAAAATCATGGCCTCAAGCTAAATGCCAAAAAGTGCATAGTCATCCCCTTTGGAAAAAACAAAGTACCCGCGAACTACCACATACATGGTTGTCTCCTAAATACAGAAAATGTAATACGGGATCTGGGGACCCAAGTAGATAGTAATCTCTCCTTTGATAATCATATTGCCAAGGTGGTTAGAAAATCCTTATATGTGGCCCACCTAATCACAAAAGAGTTTGCTTCTAGAACAAAAGAGGTTATTGTGCCCCTATACTCATCACTCATCAGACCCATCATAGAGTACAATGCCCCATTTGGGATGTACCTTACAAGCTGGAAAGACCACAGAAGTACCTCACCAAGAGGATTACTGGCCTCAAACAGATGCCCTATGCAGCCCGACTGAAGAAGCTCCAGCTGTACTCGGTTGCATACCGCTTACTCAGAGGTGATCTCTGCCTGACATACAAGGCCATGTCCAACCCAGAACTGATGGACATGCTCCACTTAAAAAAAAATCCTCAAGAGCCACACACTCTAGGGATCTAAACATCACCACAACAATAAATAGGATGTGCTGGAGTGATAGATTCCTGTCCCAGAGACTCCCCATACTTTGGAACAGGATTCCAATCTACATTAGGCAGAGCCCCTCACTAACACTCTTCAAGGGAAACCTTGACGAGTGGATGGGAAACAGAAAATTTACCCCGGGGATCACTGCAGTGGGTCTGCTGGACAGAGGCACAGGAAACTAATGGCTCTGCTGGACAGAGGCACAGGGAACTAATCTAAGGGGGTGGTGAAAGCAAACACATTCTTGTTAGGCTTATAGATGCCCTCGGGCAGATAGCCTAGTACTTACCTATGAACCTATGAGCATGAGAGCTTTTTTTGGGTGCAAAATTAAATTTTTTTACTAAAGAAATCAAAATATTTACGATCAAAAGATAAATTACTGTAACTGAAAATCTTGAAACCATTAAAGTTAACTAAAATAGAATTATCATAGGAACATAGGATCTTAGGAGATTACTAGGCTATCGACCTGGAGGTCATTTTAAGCCTAGCCAATGCAATGCCATAGAATTCTAGTCAATACCCAAGATTACATTTAGTGATAACTGCCCATGTCCAGGAGGGTTGTGGGCACTATCTCTGGTAAGAATTTACAGTACCCCTTCCACTCTTCCAGGCTCTTCTTGAACAGTGTTATAGAGGTGCTCTATTTTACATGAATTGGTAGCCTGTTCCAAACACATGGCAGTCGCTGGAGATAAATCTGTCCTACCAGCATGTACTGTTTAAGTTGCAGACCATATTTAAGTCCCTGGAACAGGTAACCTTAGACCCATTTGATTTAAATACATACAGTAAGTTCATTAGGTTGGGGTCTTGGGTTGCTCTGTAGGCCAGGCACAAGTCTCCCCTAAGACATTTATATGATATGGAGTATAGTGACAGAGACTTTAGTCGGTCTGTGTAAGGCACATGCTGGAGGCCCTTGATCTTCTTTGTTAGAAAACTCTGAGGTCTCTCTAATCCAGAAGTGTATCCCTCACTGGTAAGATCAGACCATAAACTAATCTCACTGGATATTCACATCCCGACCCCACCCCCTGCCCAGAAAACCACAGTGAAAAACTTCTCTAAAGCAAATTTCACACTCCTCAAAACTGAGGTGGAATCCTTCAAAGCCCCCGGGCCTGTGGAAAATATGGCCCAGACCACAGAATCCTTTATAAACGCATTCTATGAACACCTTCAGGAATGCATGGATCATGCGATCCCAAATAAAACCAAGACCCAATCCTCCAAAGGCAGACGTCCTGTCTGGTGGACCCCAGCCATAAACAAACTATACAATAAAAGGAGGAAGCTATTAAATGATAGAGCAAAATTCCAAAAAGGGAAGGCATTACTGATCAGTATTAGCAAAAAACTACGGGCACTCATAAAATTGTCTAAGGCCAGCTTCGAGAGAAAAATTGCACAGGACACTAAGGATAATCACAAGGCTTTCTTTAGTTATGTTAGGAACCTGGGTGGTAATTCCCAGATATGCTCAGAATTAGTCCAAAATGACAAAAAAATACACTGAACCCACAGACATTGCCAACATCCTAGCTGACAGGTTCAGCGCAAACTTCTCCCACCAAAGGGCAAATATCTATCCCAGCAGAGTGCTGCCCCCCTGACATCTCAGATGCTCAGGTAAGAGCCTCCCTCTCCAAAGCAAAAAACACAGCATCAATGGGACCAGACGGTGTCCCGGGCTGCATCCTACATGAACTCCAAGAAGAGCTAAACCCAAACATAAAACTACTGTTCAATCTCAGCCTTACTACAGGATATGTGCCCAAAGAGTGGCGTACAGCAACAGTGGTCCCTCTCCATAAAGGTGGTGCCTCAACGGATCCTGGAAACTATCGCCCCATAAGCCTGACTAGCTTGGTCTGCAAAGCTATGGAAAAGATCATCATGGACCTCATAAAAAAAGATATTGGGACCTACAGACACTGGATCCTACCCAGTTCGGCTTTGTTAAGGGCAGATCCTGCCTCTTAAACCTGGTTGATTTCTTTGAAACAGTCACCAAGGCCATTGACGAGGGGAAGGTGGTCCACACAGCCTACCTGGACCTCGCAAAAGCCTTCGATACAATACCTCACTCAGGCATTATAGATAAGCTCACCAGCTTAAATATAAACCCCTATGTCACTAGATGGATTGCAAACTGGCTCAAGGACAGAACCCACATGGTTAGAATTGCAGGAGCCATGTCAGACTCCAAACCAGTTACAAGTGGTGTCCCACAAGGCTCAGTCCTGGGACCTCTCTTGTTCGGTATATATTTCTCGGAGGTACAGGCCAACACAGAAGGACTGTGGCTGACCAAGGTCGCTGATGACTGAAAACTGGGCGCCATAATCGACTCTCCAGCCGACACAAGCATCCTCCAAAAGGGCCTCATAGAAACAGACAATTGGTGCCAGAGCCATGGCCTCAAGCTAAATGCCAAAAAGTGTATAGTCATCCCCTTTGGCAAAAACAAAGTGCATACAAATTACCACATAGGTGGTAATCCATTAAGTACAGAAGAAGTAATTAGGGACCTGGGGACCCAAGTTGATAGCAATCTCTCATTTGACAACCACGTAGCCAAAGTGGTTAGAAAAACATTTTATATAGCTCACCTAATCATGAAGGGATTCACATCTAGATCAGGGGAGGTCATCATGCCTCTTTACTCATCCCTCATCAGGCCCATAATTGAGTACAATGCCTCTTTTGGGATGTACCTTACCAGACACCTGCAGTAACTGGAAAGACCCCAAAAGTACCTCACCAAGAGGATCAAAGGGCTCAAACAGATGCCATATGCTGCCCGGTTAAAGAAACTCCAGCTCTACTCAGTGGCATACCGCCTGTTCAGAGGCGATCTGTGCCTGACGTATAAAGCCATGTCCAACCCAGAATTAATGGACATGCTGCACCTCAGAAAATCCAAATCCCATCGAGCTACGCGCTCGAGAGACTTGAACCTCAGCACTGAAATAAATAGGACATGCTGGAGGAGCAGATTCATAACCCAGAGGCTCCCTTCACTCTGGAATAAAATCCCAGTCCAGGTTAGGCAGAGTCCCTCATTGACTCTCTTCAAGAGGAATCTTGATGAGTGGATGGGAGATCATAGGTTTACCCCGGGTATCACTTCTGTGTCACTGTTAGACAGAGGCACAGTATACTAATCTCGAAAAAGGGCATAGCAAAATAAATTTAAAATGGGTGGCGAAAGCCAAACACATTCTGGCTAGGCTTATAAATGCCCTAAGGCAGATAGCCTAGTATGAACCTATGAACCTATGAACCTAATGTTGCAGGTGCTTAGTATGGTACGTACCGAATGGGTTGTTATACTCAATTATGGGCCAGATAAGTGCCAAGTATAGGGGGGTTATAACTTCTTTTGCTCTTGAAGTGATGCCTTTAATAATCAAGTTAGCTACATGGAAAGCTTTCCTTACAATGGTAGACATGGGGTGGTCGAAGAAGGTTGTGGTCAGCCTGTGATCCCAGGTCCCTTACCATTTAATGGCTTCTTAGGGTATTGTTGTTGATTTGATAATATGAAAGGACATTGTTTGTGCTGAAGTGAATGATGATGCATTTCACTGCATTCAGTTTGAAACTGTGACTAATACACTAGTCGTTGGTCTGTGTGAGACCCTCCTGGAGTATCTGACATCACTTGGGGATTCAATGATTGCACCTAGTTTGCAGTTGTCTTTTGACCTGAACTTCTGAGAAGTATATACTAAACACTATTTTTATTTATTTTATTTTTATTTTACATTTGTTAACTGGGGGTGTCTGACTGAGCCGAAAAGGCCCCTTTTCAGCAGTGGCCTGGGGAGAAAAGCTCCACAAAGAAAAATTACAGATACATTTAGTTATTTAGACATGATCAGTATATATACAAATTACGAAAGACATGTTTTTACAGTGGTATGCGGCACATTAACAGTTACAGTGGAGAGAACAAACAAAAAAAATGAATTTCAAAATAAAGGTAATTAATAGATTTGTGGTGTACAGCTGACATTTGGATCATAGGTAGAATACATACATAGTACACAGGTACAGTACATACATTGTACATTAGCCAGTGTTTGTGACTAAGATTGAAAAGTATTATTAAGTGCTCTAGATTTAGTATGTTATCCGCTTTCATTAGCCTGGGGAGCAATTAAGGCACTGCCAACGTTGCTTGAGATGTTGCCTGATGAGGTCTTTAAAGGAGGCTTTGGATGATGTGTTTTGAATGCTAGTGTGGCCAGAGTTCCATTTTTAGCCACTGAACTACTATATAGCGCATCTCCAAAGCTATTGTGGCTGTTGGTGACTTCTAGTAGTAGTTTGCTTGATGATCTAAGAGGCCTTTTGGCTGAGTGATGTTGTACTAGGTTTTTGAGGGCAGGACACTTATTGGGGAGGTAATAGATAGAATGACAGAGGCAGAGCTGATTGTAGGTTAGGAGGTTGGGCAGTTCAAGCCAGTGGAGCTGTCTAAAAACAGTACAGTGATGAGTTCTATATGAGCAATTTGCAGCAAAGTGGGCAATTCTATTATAGCAGGCTTCCATTTAGCTTAGTTCAGTTTTGTTGAGATTAGTCAGAATGGGAGATGCATAGAGTAGGGTGGATATAGGTTGGGAGTCAGCAATGGCTGATGTTGTGTTGTTGGTAAGAAATGGTTTGATACGGTAGAGTGATCCCAGTTTGGCATGTACTTTTTTAATAGTTAAGTTGAGATGACTATCAAATTTTAGGTGGGAGTCTATGGTTATTCTCAATAACTTAGCCTGTGCCACTGGAGTGACTGGAGTAACATTTGTGGAGTAGATAGTGAATTGACTGTTATCAGTGTTTTTGTTAGAACTGGTTATAATCATAAGCTGAGTTTTCTTTGGATTGAGGATAAGTTGGGCTTTGGTAAGGTAGTTTTCAACGTCACAGAATGCTAGTTGAGTTGTTTGCAGGAGGGTGGGAATGTTTTGTGCAGCACAGATTAAGGTAGTGTCATCTGCATACTGAATGATAGATGCATGCTGTGTGGGGGTATGGAGGTCATTTGTGAAGACTGTGAATAGTAGTGGTCCTAAGGTAGAACCCTGTGGGACTCCTATAGTTATGGGCAACTGAGGAGAGAGAGAATTTTCCCATTTCACAGCTTGGTACCTGTTAGTTAAGTAGCTTTGGAACCAGGTAAGAGTGGAATTTGATAGGTGATATTGGTTTAGTTTGTTTAGCAGGATTTGGTGTGAGACTGTGTCAAATGCTTTGGACATGACATATCTAAAAAAGAGTTGACACCTGTAGACCTTCATTTTTGAGACGGTTTACTGTGTCTGTCAAGCAGAGGAGGACTGCAGTGGTACTATGGGCAGGTCTGAAACCATGCTGAGTAGGTGACAGGATATTGCTGTCTAGGAGATAGTTTAGCATCTGGGTATGGATGCATTTTTCTAGGATTTTGGCCAGGGGGCAGAGTAAAGCAATGAGTCTGTAGTTATTAAGTTCAGTGGAGGTCCAGCCTTTATGTATGAGTGTAACATAGGATATTTTCCAGAGTTTGGGCACATAGTCTTCAACAATTGATCTGTTTATGAGAGTGGAGACTGAGAAAGCAATAACATCTGCTGTGAGTTTCAAGAAATAGCTGGGGAGTAGGTCGGCTGCTGTTGATGAGGTTTTTAGTTTGGACAGCATGCTTTTGATTGAAGTGGTGGAAACTGTTTTGAGGGTAAAGCTTGTATTAGTGTTATTTGTGTTGGGGGGGGGGTAGTGAGGAAGGAACTGTCCTGTGATACTAAGGATAGAATTGAGTTCACAAAGTGGGAGCTGAATTGTGTTTCTATGGGAACTTTAGTGTCAGGGGTGGTTTGTTTGGGGGTAGCCTTTTGGGTGGAGTCTAGTAGCTGGTTTACATTTTTCCAAAATTTTGGGGGGGTTGTGTTGGTATTTAGTATGTAATGTTGTGTAGAAGGATTTTTTGTCCAGCCTAATGCATTTTTTTGCACAGTTGCACAGTTCTTGGTACTTAGTTAGGCTTTGTGTTTCTTTGTTTTTTTTTTTTGATAGTAAAGCCAGGCAGTGTCTCTGGACTTGAGGATTTGTTTGGTTTCTTTACTGAGCCAGGAGTTTGTAGTGGTTCTAACCTTGATTTTGCGCAATGGAGCAACAGTGTCTAGGTGTTGTAGAACTGTTTTGTTGAAATATTCTACAGCCTGGTCAAGTGGGAGGGTTTTTAGGGGGGTCCAGTCACAGTTACAGAGTATAGTGTTGAGGACCTCAAGAGATAATGTTTTTGTTTCTAGTGGATATATAGTTAGTGATTTTGCATATGCTTGTTCTACTATGTATAAAGTATATTATGTTGTGGTCACTTAATGTGTCTGGGAGACTGCCTGTGTGAGGGTACAAGGTGGGGCTGTTAGTTAGGACCCAGTCAAGAATGGATTCCCTTTTAGTTTTTTTATCACCACATCTAGTTGGAATTTGGACTAGCTGCTGGTAGCCATGGAGATTTATTAGATTACTTGGGGGCCCAGCACTGACCCCCTGTGGCACCCTGCTGGTAACAGGCCTGCTGGTTGATGTGGAGTCATCCACTTTGATAGTGTGTGTCTGATTTGTGAACCAGTTGGCAGCCTATCTTACAACGAAGGGGTTTACATTCAGTTTGCCAAGTTTATCGGTAATACCTGAATGTGGCATTATGTTGAAAGCCTTTGCCAAGTCGAGGTATGCTGTGTGCATAGATTTCCCTCATCAATGGACTTGTCACACTTTTCAAAGAAATCCACCAGATTTAACAGGCAGGATCTGCCCTTCACGGAGCCGAATTGGGTAGGATTCAGGATTTGGAGGTTAGCTATGTCTTTATTTATGATATACATAATGATACATGCGTAAATGGGCGTGCCTTCGTTGAAGGTTGGATGTCGAGCTGGCACCTCAGCGTTCATGAAAATCTACTGCCAATCATTAGCGGACTGGAGTTCCGCTGTGGTGACCCCTAACCGGGAAAAGCCGAAAGACAAACAACAACAACATAATGATACATTCCATGGCCTTATAGATGAGGCTGGTCATGCTTATGGGTCTGTAATTCCCAGGTCTGTTGCTAGGCCACCTCTGTGGAGGGGAATAACTGTAGATGTTCTCCATTCCACAGGAACAAAGTCTGTGGTTAGGCCATGATTGAAAAAGGTACTTAGTGGTGATGCTAGTTAATGTTTTAGCCTGTTTAGAAGACAGCCTGGGATGTCATCTGGTCCCATAAAGGCTGTGTTCTTTGCCTTGGACAGAGCTTTGAGGACCTGCTCTTCAGATATATAAAAATCAAATAATTTTCAGATCCATGAGCCAAAATGGGATTTACTGCTAAGGTATGTATTTCATTAGGGAGAGAAGTCAAATCAAAAAGTCACTTTACTCCAAGGCTATCCACACTATACAATAAATTCATGGTTACCTCCCCTCCATGACACTGCCCCTCCCCCTCTTCAAGTATTGCAGGTGATTCCCAGTCTCCTGTAATTCCAGTTTGTTCCACTGGACTATTCTTTCTGATCACCTCAGAGGTGGGGGCGGGGTATGGTCTAAACAATCACTACCACTCTCAGTCTTTCTATTACCTCTTAAATTGTGAGACAGCTGTCCTCCTTGTGACATTTCTCTCAAATCACGAGATATCTTTTTGTTACCTGGCAGGGGATATGCCATACCATTAATGTAATCCCGCTCATCTCTGATTAACATTTTCATTCTCCTATGTTTATTAACTTCTAATACCTTATATCAATTTTATTGAATACATCAGAATACGTATCACATTAATATCAAACAACAAATCCTTTTTGAGAGATTCATTAATGCTTTGAATTTCATTATATCATTTAGTCATTTGTAATTCATTCTCATTATTCATTCATCAAAAGCATCATAATTCTAAATCCACACTTGGCAAATACTTTTAATAATTCATTGTGCAATCTGTCCCTTTGGAAATCCCATTAGGGAATTTCCACACTCTAAGACCTTTCGGTACCCGGTGGGCAAGAAATGCATTCTTTAAGATATCCATTGTCAATTTGTAAAGTTTTATATTAGTCAACCTTTTTTTTGAATGCAGTTTATTAGGCATAAAGGTTTTACTAACATGTCTTGGAGCTTCTTTGTTAAAAGCTAGAAAGTTGATCAACCATGTATTAAAACAAAAGGACCTTCCAAGGTTACTACCTAGATGACTGTCAAACCCATCGATATTACGATGGGTCACACCATTCTCATGGTAGCTGTTATTTCCAGTGGTAGTGGTAGTTATTTCCAATGGGCATACTTTTCATGTGGGAAAGAACTCACACCAGACGAATGGACCTGTGAATTTTACATACAGATTCCAAAGTTGGTGTAAGAGCAAACATGGGAATGGCAAGTGAAGGGTGGGTGGTAAATGCAAAACAAGGCACAGTACAAGTGAAAAGATCTTAAAATTCCACAAAACATTTGTACTGTGCATTTAGATAGGAAAAATATGTGCAAATTTGTTGATGATATTAACTTATTGTAAAAATGTTGATACTGATGGGTTTTGCAGTTTGAATGATTGTATTTGCTTATTAGTTAGAGGTTGACATGCAACATTATGGGAAATGTGTGTGTGTGTGTGTATACACACACACACACACACACACACACACACACATATATATATATATATATATATATATATATGTGTATTTTATATATATATATATATATATATATATATATATATATATATATATATATATACACATACAGATATATATATATATATATATATATATATATATATATATATATAGTATCTAGAGACAATTTATATTCTGATGAAGTCTTTTATGTGTATAAGATGAAACTGCTTAACTACATGGATTACATTCTATCCCTTTTGATTATGCCAGTGCCTCACTTTTTCTACATGCAGAGAGCTGTTTGGTTTTCTGTGTCTTTCTTTCTGCATTCAACCACTTTGTTTGGTTTAGATACACAATGTTATAAACATGGATTAAATGAAATGCTTATTTCTAAATTATTTTTGCTTGCTGAACAGATGAGGCAGGTCCTAGTCAACCCTGCCTCAACACGATTTAACCACATGAAGTGATAAAGCTGAATCAGTCTGTACTGGAATAATATCAGAAAGATTTGTGCTGATAGTAGGATGAACTGTAAGCAACTTAGTACTTTCAGAAATGATAGTAGTTCAAATAGCCACTGAGAATAACACATAAAAGGCCTTTTATTACTGTTACCAGTTTAAAAAGTGCATGTTTGCCTTGGTGATGGAATATCAGAAGGCTGTGGGTGTTTTATATATATATATATATATATATATATATATATATATATATATATATATATATATATATATCAACCACCTCAAAAAATAACTGCATGGTCTGATCTGGTACGTGGATATCAAGTACGTTTAAAACAAACATAATCCAGCACCATAAATATTGATCACATTGATACTGGCAACACTTTCCAAAAAAAGCAAACTGATTCGCCAAGGTGGCTTTATCAGTGCTGATCTGGGTATTAAAAATGTTTTAATTTAAACAATCAGTCCAAATAAGTTCATAAGTTTGAGTACAGGCCTCACGGTGATGAAGGAACACTAATTCCTCAAGAAATGGGTCAAAGGCTTGGTCACTGACTCATGTGTCTAAGTTTGATTTAAAAGTCTGCAGATTTTTGGACCCCCTCCACCTTATTCAAATTGGGACTTTTATTCCATAGTTTAGTGATATTGAGTGCAACATATGAATTCCTAGTATTAGAGCTTCCTACTGACCCCCCCACCATACATTTGAGAAAAACTCATAATAAATATGTAAAAACAATACATAACATATATGTACTGATTCTAAATAGTGTGATGAAAATCTCATAAAAATAAAAAAAAAAAACATACATTTATACATACACGTATACTCTAGCAAGAGCAAAACAGAACTGAGGTTTGTAACGAAAAAAAAAAACATTTACTATGTAATAAAAAGTACTAATTCCACCATCTAGTGGCCATATGAAAAAAAAAAAACATTTCCAAAGAATAACTTACAAAGCCATTTCTGAAGATACCCAATACATGACTGCTTAAATATTTGATAAAATACATAAACTGCCATCATCTGATACTCATTATAAAATACTTCAATTAAAACTTACAGATACATTGTATTATATACATCAAACATTAAAAAATGAAAGAATGCTTCAAACCTAGCCTTAAAAAGATCCACACCGTTATAACATCCTGTTAAAACCAGGCTGAACTAGCGTTCCTAAATTAATTTATATATGGGTGAAGGAAGAAACTATGCCTTAACTATTCCAATAAAGGTGTGAAAAGGAGTAGAGTATGTCAAAATATGTTTGTATAAATTGCTGTAATGTGTGGTATCTCAGACCACTGAAATGGAGGGCCATCATTTGCTTCCATTTGCAAGAGGTCTATCCCATATTGAAAGCTCTGCATGTACATTCCATCAAATAAACAACCCAGTCTGTACTACATGTAACTTCGTCTTCTTCTTCTTCTTTCGGTTTTTCCCGGTTAGGGGTCGCCACAGTGGATCACCTGTCCGCTCATGATTGGCAGTGATTTTTACAGTGTCGAGTTGCCAGCCCGACGCCCAACCTTCCACAGAAGGCACACACATGCACTCAGACCTAGGACCAATTTAGATTGTCCAATCCACCTACAGCATGTCTTTGGGATGTGGGAGGAAACTGGAGCACCCGGAGGAAACCCACGCAACCACAGGGAGGACATGCAGACTCCGCATAGAAGGCACCTCAACAGAGGATCGAACTGGCGAACCTCTTGCTGTGAGGCGGCAGCGCTAACCGCTGCACCACTGTGGCCGCCCCTGTACTACATGTAACTAAATATCAAATTTCATTTGTTTTTTGTCTGTATTCACGGAATTGAAAATTTTTGTTTTGCATACTGACTTTAAAAAATACATGTTCCACAGTGATTATTATCCAGTGATTGTTCCCCTCATCTGTTGTCATCTTGAGATCCTTGAAATTCCTTTTGTAACTGGAAAGGTATTGTCTGACACTTTTTCCCCTGTAGTAGATGATCTGTCATTCAGATAGTACTATGTTCCTAAAAAAATGATCTCAGATATTAAATGCCAGTCTGTGTATTAATTATCCCCCTATTTTAAAGTTGCTTAGTCCATAAGTGGTAATGAGCGTAATGTTTGTATTATTGTTCCCATTTCTGTCCTGATGATTTAAGTATCTTCCTTATCAACAAGCAGTGTCTCTTGAAAGGCCTTATCTACCAGTAGATAATTGTAACCCCTGGCTTTAAAGTGATACTTTAAGGCCTGCACTCCTTTTAGAAAAAGAGTGATGACAAATTCTTCTGAACCTCAAAAATTGGGACCGGAGGATATTCTTTATATTACTATTTTTTTTTTTAATTTCTCCAAGTCTTTTTGGGTTTCAAATACCATGACAGGAATGAACCCCATTCCTAAGTCAAATTCAGTCTTTCATGTCAGCTAGTAGTGCTCTTCGCAGCACCCGCAATGTGCCCAGTAATGACTCCTTCTGCAGTTCGTATGGAGTTACATGCATTGGTAACATATCTAAATATGATTATAAGACCTGTTGCTCTCATATCATCTGAAAAAGTTTTGACAACTTGAAGTCGTGCTTTCAGTTCCTCATCTGATGAGCTATACAGTTTTAAAACATCGACAAAGAGAAGGTGAGAAGTCTTTACACTTTGTTGTTTTCCAGGAGCCAGATTATAGCCATGGCCTAAGCTGTTGAATAAACAGCTTAATGGATTAAGGGCAAGGCAGAATAGTAACGGTGACAGAGAGTCACCCTGGAATATCCCCCTTTGAATTTTTATCCCTGGGATAACAATTTGTCCTTTATCATGGCTTAATTGCAAAGTGGTCTGCCACTGTTTCATGGACACTGTAATGTAATCGATCAGTGTGGGGTGTATCTTATAATTTTTTTTTCTCTTTTATCCAAGAATGAGGGATACTATCAAATGCTTTTTTGTAGTCAGTCCATGCCATACTTAAATTCTTCCTCTTTTTACAGTTCTCCACTTGACTTTATTTAACAATAAATGATCCTTTGTTCCATATGTCTTTCTTTTATTTCCCTTTTGTTCTACTGCCATAATTGAGTTATCTTCTAAATGACTATAAACTCTGTTGGCATCAGTTCCCGTGTATAGTTTATACAATGTTGGAAGGCAAGTTATTGGTCTATAATTTTTAGGGTAGCTTGCAGGTTCACTCTTAAGTAAGAGCATTGTTTTCCCTGTTGTTAGCCAGGTAGGTGTCTGTTCTGGGTGCACATATAAATAGTTCTTACTCTTGACTAAATCTTTGTGTGAAGATGTTAATACTTTTAACCAGAAGGTAGGTACTGCATCTGGGCCTGGGGTTTTCCAATTAGAGGTTTTTCTTAACTTTGTTTCAATCTCTCTAGCTGTTACTTCATCCCATTTCATATCCTGTACCTTTAAAATTATTCTTTCTTTTACTTCTTCTATCCATTTAGCATCTTTGTCATGTTCCACAGGATCTTCATAGATACTTCTCCAAAATGTATCTATTTCTTCTTTTTTTGGTGGTCTTTCAATTCCTTTTATCTTATTTCCCAGTTCTCTATAAAACCTTTTTGGGTCCTCAATAAATTGCTTATTTTGCACTTTTCCTTTATATTTATCTTTGTATCTTCTAAGTTTTTCTGCCTGTGTTGAATTTTTTAGTTTGTTATTTGCGATAGTGCGTGATAGATCCTGGTATATTCTACTATTGTGCATTGCTTTTATCACATCTATCTTTTTTACTATTTTTGTTGATCTGTTCCCTCTTCTATAGTCTTCTAACAGTGATACTTCTTCTCTTAATTGCTTTATAATTTTCTCTATTCGATATTTCCATGATGGTATTCAATTTCTCCCCTTCCTTTCCTTCACTACCCTATGTTCTCGTGGTAGAACTTTATCAGTTATTAATTCAGCTGCACAGTAATATATCCTGTTTATGTCTGTTATATTTCATGGACCTCTATGAACAGTCCTAATTAGTGTTCATTTGCTTTATCAGACTTCTGACTTTTTGGGTTTTATTAACCTTCTGCACTCTATTTCTTTCATTGATCTTGATATATCTGTCCATGTCTATTAAATCTAACAATTCTTCTCTTAGCTCATTTTCTTCCAAACTGAGGACACATTCCTTGTTTTCCAATTCCTGTGGGCATTCTATAGAAGGTTCTGTAGCATCTTCCTGTGACACAGTCTCATCAGTTTCATCCTGTGCTGTCCGTTGCTCTATCATATGGGAACTCACTGGCCTGTCACTCCTCAACATTGACTTCATCACAGGTTCCTGTTCTTTCTCTTGCTGTCTAGCTTCAAGTGAACGTTTATACTGGTTTCCTGTGGAAGGCTCCAAATGATCTTCATATGGCACCTGATTATTTGCATTCTGTTCCACTGGTTTCCCCTTAGTTTGGATGTCCATTCCTCTATCCTGTTGTGGTGCTTTCTGAATTAGATTTTATACATTAAATCCTTCACTTTGCAGATACTCCATAACCTCAGTTTCTATTTTTTTTTAACTTCTCCATTACTAATCTCCTTTTCTACTTTTCCTGTTTGTCTTCTTATTTTTGTATTGTAATATGTTCCATGCCCAGATTCCTTTGTCTGTATTTCTCTTCAAATATCTTTGGTGTTGTTCTTTTTGTATTGGTTAGTTTTGCTTTCTCCTTTGGATAAATATTACACTATCTCTTTTTCTTTCCCATGTCCATATTTCTTCTTCAGATGTTTCCTGATCTTCCCGTTTCTCCCTGCTCTGGGGACTCACCCCATCCTGCTGTGATGTAACCTGTGTTAGACCTTCTATATCAAATCCTTCACTTTGCAGGCACTCCACAACTTCAACTTCTATTTTTTTAACTTCTGCTTTACTGATCTTCTTTTCTACATTCCATCTTTGTGACATTATTTTTTTATTGTGAAATTTTCCATATCTGGATGCCTTAGCATACATTTCTCTTCAAATATCTTTGGGGCTGCCTTCTTTAAATTGATTAATTTGGCTTTCTCCTTTGCATAAATATCACACCATATCAAATCTCTCTTTCTTTCCCATGTCCATATTTCTTTTTTAAACTTTTCAAATATCTCATGGTTTTGTTGTTTACGTTTTCACACTTCCTCAGATGCTTCTTTTTCCTAGCAGATCAAGATTTCATTATCTCTATACTGTTTCTCACAAAATTGTTGTATTAATTAATGAACTGTTTTTCTTGCGGAAATATTTTTCTTTCCTCTAATTTCTCTCTTAATCATTTTGTACATCTTGTGTCTGGAAATTCTGGGCTTTTTGCATAATAGTAACAACACATAATTTCTTTCTTATCCTCAATAGTCCACTTTATCATTTTATGGCTCTTCTTTGGCCTATCAGTTTTTGTGATTTTTTTGTGGACTGCTACTTCCTTCTACAACAGGGGGCCATCCTCCCCCTGGCCTGGCCCCAATGTAGGAATGTTTCTGTATTTTGAAGATTCTACACGGTCATCTTTTCCAGTCCTGGCACCACTGCACCTACCAGGATTGGCCACTTTTTTTTTCTGGGTCTTGTGCACCCAGCTACTGTATCTTTTTTTTAGTTTTTGACCTACTTCTGTCCATGATATACGGTACATAAATATAACATATATATCAGTGTCGCCTTGGTGAGATTTTTTGAAAACAGGGTCCACCTCGTGAAGGTACTCACCAAGACTTGAGCTTGAATTCTATTTCAGCACTACTACTCTCCTTTGCTTGCTGACTTTTCATCTCTCCATCCAGACCCCTTACTACAGTTTGGTTTTCTGTATGGTGTGGTAGTGAGAGACTCACCGACCAACAACATCCAAAACTGGACAGAAATAGAAGATAGGTAACAGTAAATCCCATAAGTATATGAATTTAAATAGTCCTCAAAGGATGTTAGATCTTTAATATCCCCACTACACTGTAGCTGGTAATTTTCTGTGTTGAGGCTGGGGTAGGTACTGACGATCAAAATTTAATAAACAAAACTGGATGAATGGTTGTATAAGAATGTGAAACAAATCAAATGAAGACATATAACTGTGCATTAACTGATTATCAGATACAAGCAGCATTTACATAGAATGAACGGAAACTGTTTGTTTTGTTAGGACTCAGTGACAATATGTCAGAGGGAGAGATGAATTAAAGGAAAAATGACACACCCACGCTCTCAGTTTCATTTTGCATGTTTCTGACTGTACTACTGACTTTTCTGCTAATATGGCTATGTTGTAAGAATGTCTTGAATGTTCAGCCTGTGACAAATGTTTTACTAGCATTGCAGGCAAGAGCTGTCTCCTTAGGTACAAGAGTGGTTGTAGAAAACATCATTCCAAACGGAGAAATCAGACATTCTTTGATGTGTCATGTATCTATCTTGTTTTCGAGGACTTGGTGGTGAATTTAGCATGTACTGCTTTGGACACTGATCAGCTATCTTTGCTTAAGAAAGATTTCAGTTTTGTTCCAGCATTGTATAGTTCAGATTTAGAAACTGTATTAGACATTAAGGTCTGTTTTAGAGATTGAAATTTCAGATATTGGTTCCATAACAAACCTCACACATTAGAATCAGATACTAGGAATATTAATAATTTTAAATTTAGTAACTCTTCATTTCAACATCCACTGCTTGAATAATCTGTTTTATATGAAATGTACATTGAGCAGGTTGACATTTTTTGCAGTGTTAACCAAAATCTAGCTGGGAGTGAACAACAGGCTTTGTCAGAATTAAAAAGCAGCACCTCTTTCATAATTACTACTGCGGATACATGTTGTGCTACGGTACTGTAGGAATACAGCGATTACAACAGGGATGCACAAAAGTAACTACTGAAAGCATAATGTTATTGTATACTGACCTGTTCAGGTAGGTTATTTGTGTGGTTTATTTATTTATTATTTTTGATAATTGAACTTTTAAAAGTTCGATCAGATGGTGTCGACCATATGACACTCAAACTTTTAAACATTCAAGCAACCAATATAGACCCTCAGGAAGATATTACTTGGATGTCTGATCAATACCACAAACTATTTATCTATTTATTTTACTCAAACTACTTCATATAGTTTTGAATAAAAATCTTGTTTTCCAAGGTCACAGTTATCTACAGCTGCTTGCTACCTGGGTACAGAGATGGACATGACCTTTGCCCTTAGTGATGCTAGTCTTTTTATAGGGTAGATGGAGTTTAAATATATGTATGACAGCCAATTTAATCCATGTTATGAATGGATGAATATGTGGAGATGTTTTCTGGATGACTGCTAACTTTTATTGATTGGCTTTGCTGAATGTTTTTGCAGCTAGGTGAAAAAAATAGTTTAATTCTTGAATGCAAATAAATATGGTAATATGTTCACTGTCTGGTATACTTTATTCAGTGTGAATTTTTTGGATGTTAGTATGCTTACATTACTCTGCATTAATCTATTAATTTAGAATTTACTGTTGTTAGCCACCCACAATATGAAATACAGAATATTCCTTATTCTCAATTGTTTACGGCCAGAAGAATTTGTAATACTGAACAGGAATATCACAAGCAGGGAGAAAAAGTAAAACAAGTGCATTGAGTTTGGAGCTACAAGGAAACTGTCATACAGACAGTATTTACATAGACCATGTCCAGTGCACTGAATGATTACAACACATTTCAAAACATCATGTATCTCCCTACAACAGTCCAGACTAATTACTACTTGTGCTACAAACAGCCTCAAGATTAGAGAGGTTATTAACAAATTAGGTGTTAGCAAGTTAGGGGTTGGGAGGATGGTCTAATGGGTAAGGTGTTTGCCTTACAAACACAAGGTGCAGAGTTTGAGTCTCACAAGGGATAATTGGCTAGACTTACAATGGCTCGCAAGGGCAGTTAGCCTAGTATTAACCTATGAACATATTGGCAGTTATTAAGGAATGATACTTCTGCAGCTGTCAGAATTTAAATGCCCCTTATAAAAATTAGACAGCAAGCATTGTCAGGCTTGAAGCGAAGCACAAGGGCTGTCTTGCTTGTGGTAACTGCACTTGTTGCAACTTTGTGTTAAAATTCAATTTTTTACATCCCTGGATAATTCCAGAACTTATGAAATATAAGAACTTATTACATGTGTAACGAAATCAATAGTATACAGAGCAATGTGCAGTCTTAGCTCATTCTGTGTTGTCAGACCATGTATTTGGAGACAATGTATTTCTTTACACCTCAGTGATATACTCTGAAGGGGAGAAAGCAGTGTTTTAGTCAAGCTCAGTTTAAAACATCCAAATGCATAATTTACATTTACTGGTATTGACAAGGTGGTACTGCAAAGCTCTAACATATCTGAATGGTGTTGCACGTTGAATACCTCTCAACTGTCCCTGAATATTTGACTCAGTTTTTAGCTCTGTCCCTCTTAATCCCTCCTAAAACTAGTGACTTTTGGAGGAAAGGTGGTGAATTACACTTAATAAATAATGACAATAATTAAGAGTTAAAGACTTCTACTTCAGAAAATGTATATTAATTCATATGCTCTGATTCTGGCAATGTCTCAAGTTAATAGCACTAAGATTTTAAAAGTATCCCTGAATGCCCATGATTTTTTCTAGATTTGTCCCTGATTCTTTTGAAATTTGTCTCTCATTGCTAGAGACCTATCATCTGTTTTATTTATATGATATATATGTGCATGTGTGTGTGTGTGTGTGTGTGTGTGTGTGTGTGTGTGTGTGTGTATTATATATATATATATTTATTTATACATACACGCAATTTATAAATTATATACGTGTGTATAGAATATATATATATATATATATATATATATATATATATATATATATATATAGATAGTCTATATTACTTCTTCAAAATAGCAATTCATCTAACTGTTATTCAATGAACATAGAACAGCTAATTTTCACTTAAGTGAATGGATTACATAGGAAAAGGAGTTACTTGGCCAACATTCCCACAGTAACACACATCGCAGGATATCAAACCTACACGGGTGGGGGCTGCGCCCACCCACACCTCCCCTCCCCACATATATATCAACTCCAAGATTGCTCTACAGTGGGGAAAAGGGCATTTCCTCATGGTGGCCAAGTAACTCCTTTTTCTGTGTAACACAAACATGCATGTGAATGCTCGCTTAAGTGAACGTTCGCTGTTTTATGTTTGTTTAATAGCAGTTCACTGAATTGCTATTTCAATGAAGTAATATAGACCCATAATAATACACAGAGACACACACACACACACACACACACACACACACACACACACACACACACACACACACACACACACACGCACGCACACACACACACACACACACACACACACACACACACACACACACACACACACACACACATCTATCGGTATATCTATTTCTGTATCTATCTATATCTGAGTATGCTATCAGTATTTGATCTGCCAGCACACATTACATCAATGCTAGCACATTAACTACACACATAATCAAAACAAAACCTCAGCAAAACTACTGTGATTGAAGAAGGAACACATACGACCTCCTTTTGTATTTAGAAAAAAAAGCTCACATCAAAACACCAGCACACTGGATTTAATGGCAGGCATTTGCAATCATGCCCCCTAACTTATACATCCTAACCCCATGGTCACAAATCCATGACCACAAAGGAAACACAATAGAAAGATTCAAATTCACGTGGCACTTCTTCCTGCACTCAATAAAGAATAGATTTTATAGCATGTGACAAAAAAGCTGTTGTCAGGCTCTGCATTCAGCAAAATGCCCTGCAACCATGTATTACACACACACACACACACACACACACACACACACACACACACACACACACACACACACACACACACACACACATATATAACTCTCTATATGTATAGCATCTTTCTATTGTTTATTTTGTTTGAGTCTGACTCCATGGTTACAAGGACTTTTAACACACCATAACTGTCTGTGAACAACTACTTCTTTATAGTCTTTCAAATTTATATTCATTTCTTCAGAAAAACTGTCTGTACATTGTAATGTCTTCTGCCCCTTTTCCTTTTACCTTCAATTTTCTCATCAGTATCTTCTCTAGCAAATCCTGCCTTTGCATTTTTTAGCCAAGGTGTTTAAGGTTCACTTTCATTATCAGAACTTCCAGTGAACAGTCTGTGTTTATTTTCTTAGGTACTGACTGATTTGATTTTCTTGCAGTCAAAAAAAAAAAAAAAAAAAAAACAACTCATTAGGTTTTCTCCTGCACTATAGCTCGCAAAGCATTGCTTTTCTGTTGAACAACCTTACACTCAAAATCTTGCTGCCTTATTTTGTTATTAAGGAAACTATAGCTTTATTTATACAGACCATGGCTTATGAATACTCTACATACAAGTTGTTTTTTTTGGAAGAGGCTGGGACACCAAAGAATAAAATGTCAATTTATTTATTTAATTATTTATTTAACATTTGTTGACAGGGAGAGTCCAACTGGATACATGCCCATTTAAAGTGGAGGCCCGGGGAGAAAAGCTCCACAGATCAAACAACATAGCATGCAAATAACATTAGTAAACACAAGATTTAAAAAAGGTTACATAGTTATGAAGTTTAAAAATACAAAAGTTCATAGATTGTACAGTAGTTCCAGTTATCACATTGTCTGAGACAAACATAAGTAAGGGGGGGGGGGGTTAAGTGAGATGGTAGGGTTCAGTGCGTGACTATTATTAGAGTTCTAAGTTGGAATGTAAATACTTGTGGGGATTCTGGGTAGATATTAGGAGGTGAAAACACCATAGATAGAAGTTACTGTTCCTAAAAAAGGGAAGATGTGACAGGGAGCTAAGAAATGGGGAGGGGGTTGAGTGAGGGAGGTCAGCCTGGAGGGAAGCAGGAGCATATCCATGAGAGTTTTGGGTGCTCTTTGAGTCGCTTTTTGAATGTAACCTTTGAGTTGGTGGAGGTAAGGGAAGAAGGTAAGGAGTTCCAAATGTTGCCTATGTGCATATGGAAGAGGGAGTCACCTGCTGTGTTATTGCTTTTGGACATTTTGATTAGTCTTTTATCACTAGAGCAAAGTTGTTTGGGATTGGTTTGTAGTTTCAGCAGGTTGGACAGTGCTGGGGTTTTGTCTGGAAATACTAGGAGTTTATGGGCAAATGAAAGTTGATGGGATGACAGGAGATTAGGGAACTCAAGCCAGTTAAGCTGATTTAGTGAGTGACAGTGGTGAGCTCGGTAGGGGGCACCAGTAGCAAATTTGGCTATTTGATTGTAGCAGACATTGAGCTTGGCAATTTCAGTTTTGGGTAGGCTGGTGAAGATAGGTGCAGCATAGAGTAGTGTGGAGAGGAGGTGAGTTTGGGCTATGGCTATTCTGGCGGGCTGAGTTAGAAATGGTTTGTTTTTGTAAAGACTGCCCAGTTTTTGTGGATGTTTTTTATAGTTTGATTTATATATAGATCAAATTTGAGGTTGTTGTCAATGTTGAGGTTGCTGTCAATGGTCCCTCCTAGAAATTTAGTATGAGTGTCTGGAGAGATGATAGTCCCATCTCTGGACACAGTCTTAAAGGAGTTGGGCATTGTGGTGGATTTGTTTGGTTTGAATAGCAAGAGTTTGGTCTTTTTGGGATTTAGTAATAGGTTTTTGTTAAAAAAACAGGTTTCAGTAGATTGAAAGGCTTTTTGTGTGATAGCGAGGAGTTTGCGGGGATAATTCACTGAGCAGATGACTGTTGAGTCATCTGCATATTGTATAGCAGTTGCATCTTGCCAGATGCTGTGGAGATTATTAGTGAAAATGGAGAATAGAAGAGGTCTTAGAATGGACCCTTGTGGGACTCCAGTAGTAATGGGTAGCAGTGAGGATAGGTTGTTGTCCCATCACACTGCTTGTTGCCTACCTTGTAAATAGTTCTGAAACCAGGCTAAAGCATGATTACCAAGACCCAGTTCAGTGAGTGAGTGAAGTAGTTTAGGATGGCTGACCATGTCAAAGGCTTTTGATAGGTCCAGGAAAATGGCAGATGTTAGTTTGCCTAAGTGTCTGTTTTGGTTGATGTGGTTACTGAAAGAGAGTAGGGCTGTGGTAGTACTGTGGGTGGGGCAGAATCCATGTTGGGTGGGAGAGAGAAGTTGGGTATTAAGTAGGTATTGTTCCCATTGAGGAAGGCAGGTTTATTGCTGAAACTGGTTTGGGTTTAACTGGTTTTGACTACATTGGATGGTCCATGGTTTATTTCTGGAATAAAGTTATATTCCATACTTATTTCTTATTTTGGTATTATTAAGTAGGTATGTCATAAGTTGGTGGTGAATAAATTTTTCAAGTATTTTTGCTAGTGGGGATAAGATGGCGATTGGGCAGTAGTTGGAGAGGTCAGAGGATGTGCTACCTTTGTGAAGAGGGATGATGTAGGAGGTTTTCCAGATTGGTGGGATGGTATATTCTGATATGGCTCTGTTAAGGCGGATAGAAATTGGGTAGGCAAGTTCATTAGCTGCCAGCTGCAGGCATTCTGCAGGGATGCCATCAGCTGCTAGGATTGTAGGTTTAAGTTTGGTTAGTAGTCTTTTGACATGGGAAGATGGGAGGGACCTCGATGACATCTTTGCCGTAATTTTTTCCCTAAGAAACACAGTCGCTTAATTTCATGGCTGCAAACACCATTTGCAGAGATTTTTGATTCCAAGAAAATACTTCTTCCTCATCTGTTTGTAAAGCATTGCTAAGGGTAGGTGAAATAATCGTAGTTATTTTGATGTTGAGCAGTAAAACAGCTTTTGTGATTTGTATTTTCACTCTCATCATCAGGCTTTTCAATTCTTGCTCACTTTCAGCCATTAGAGTCATATTATTTGCATATCTAGCAATGTCTTTCTGCTTTTCCTGCTTAGGGGTCACCACAGCAGATCACCGGTCCTCAGATTGATTGACAGTAGAGTTTTTACGGTGTCAAGTTGCCAGCTCAGCACCCAACCTTCACAGAAGGCACACACTCTCGCACCTAACTGCATGTCTTTAAAACTCACTTGACCACAGGGAGGACATACAGACTCCTCACAGAGGGTGCTCCAGCTGAGAATAGAACCAGAGAACCTCTTGCTGTGAGGTGACAACGCTAACTGCTGCACCCCTGGGGCCTATTATCTGCATGTCTAAGGTTGTTAATATTTCCTTCAGCAGCTTTGATGCCAATCTCTGATTCATCTAACACATGATTTTGAATTATATGTAAGTATATTCAATTAAATAGGTAGAGTGACAATATACGGCCTTGCTGCACTCCTTTCCAAGCTTTAACCACTCAGTTATTCCTTATTCACTTCTAACTGTTGCCTCTTGGTTTGTATTCAGATTCTTCAGTATGCAAGTAAGGTGACCCAATATCCCACTACTGTAGGAACTTGCCATGGTTTATTATTCACAGTAAATAGCTTTGGAAATGCAAAAGATTTTTTTTCTGGAGCTCTGTTCGTTTTCACTATGATCCAGAAGATGTTGACAATTTCATTCTTAGTGTCCCAGTCTCTTCCAAAACCATGTTCTATGTCAGGTATTTCTCAATCTATATATTGCTAGACTCTAGGTTGCAGAATCCTAAAATATTTCTTGCTAGCATATGAAAAAGTACAAGTGTTTGATAATTTTGGTATTTTTTCAAATTATCCTTTCTTGAGAACGGAATATAAACTGACATTTTCCAATCAGATGACCATTGTTATGTTTTCTAAATTTTCTGGCAAATTATGAGCAACACTAGTATCGTTTTGCATGATTTTTACCAATGTAGCTGGAATTCCCTCATCTCCTACAGCCTTGTTGTTAGCAAATATTTATAGGTCCAATTTACCTTCATTCTCCATAATTTCTGGCTGTAGTTCAGAAATCATACCATCATATGAATCAGTGAAGCTAAGGCTTTTCTTATAAAATTCTTGTATATATTCTTGATGCATCTTTTTCTTATCATTTACATCAGCTAGGTCCTTCCCATCTTTGTCTTTTTATTCCCAAATGTTTTACACAGACACTTCCCTTAGTAATGTCAATCTCATTGAAGAGATACTTTGTTTTTCGAATTCCATTAAATTTCATTGTATTACTCATTTAAAAATGCTTTCCTATATGTTCTTGTTCTTCTCCTCTGAACTAATCATCATCATCATCATCATCCTTGACATCCACATTTTCCCCATTTTCTACATGGGGTCATGGTTTCTTGGCAGCTGTCTCTACCTCTCACAATTCATTGCCACACTCTTACCTTCTTCAATAGTCATGGCTAACTCTTTCAGGCCTTGACTTCCACAATTCATTCATCTCTTTGCTGGGCACCCTCATTATCTCTTGCCATCTTCCTGTGTCTCCCAAATCTACTTCACCAAGTCATTTTCTGGTTTTCTGCACCTGTACCCGATCCACTGTAATCTGTTCTCTTTGACCTTTTCTGCAATTGGAGCTACTTTGGTTTCTGCAATAATGTCATCATTCTTACATCTGTCCCATAGTGTGCACCCATCTCAGGTACTTTATCCCCATCACATGTGGCTTCCTCAACTGCTTTGCCTTAACTGCCCAGGTTTCTGTACCATGTAGAAGTACTGGCTACACCAATGTTCTGTTCACCCTACTTTCACCTTTTTTGGCATTCTTTTGTTACACGCTACCCTTGACACCTTCTACACTTGGCTGCAGCACTTCAGATTCTATTTTAAACCTTGTAATTCAGACTTCCCTTCCCCACAACTGCTTCTGTCAGATACTTGAAACATATTCCACAATTTCCCTTTTATCTCATTCCCAGCTTCTTCTGCTTCCCCAGTCTTTTGCCATGACAACTATCTTGCCTGTATTCAGTTTCATCCCATGCACGTTCAGCTTTGTATTCCATTCCCCTATCAATTTCTGAAATTCCAGTACAAAGTCTGTTTGTAATGCCACATCATTTGCATACAACAGCTCTGTTGATCTCTCCCCATCCATCTTGTTTGCTAATGTAGTCCATTGCTAGTATGGACATTCTTTATCTCCAATGCCTTTTTTGCTCTTTCTTTCCACAGACGTTTTTAAAGCTTCCATAGATAGCCATTTTTCTTTCTTAATCACCTTTCTATTTGGAATGTTTGTTAGTTGACACTTCTTTGAACAATAGGTTCATAGGTTCATAGGTAGGTACTAGGCTATCTGGCTGAAGGCATTTATAAGCCTAGCCAGAATGTATTGGCTTTCGCTGCCCCTTAGATTACTTCCCTGTGCCTCTGTCCAGCAGAGCCATTGAAGTGATCCCCAGGGTAAACTTTCTGTTTCTCATCCACTCGTTAGGGTTTCTCTTGAAGAGGGTTAGTGAGGAGCTCTGCCTAATGTAGATGGGAATCTTGTTCCAGAGCATAGGAAGTCTCTGGGACAGGAATCTATCCCTCCAGCACATCCTATTTATTGTTGTGATGAAGTTTAGATCCCTAGAGTGTATGGCTCGAGGAGATATGGTTTTCTTTAGGTGGAGCATGTCCATCAATTCTGGGTTGGACATGGCCTTGTATGTCAGGCATAGATCACCTCTGAGTAGTTGGTATGCAACCGAGTACAGCTGGAGTTTCTTCAGTCGAGCTGCATAGGGTATCCGTTTGAGGCCAGTGAACCTCTTGGTGAGGTACTTCTGTGGTCTTTCCAGCTGTTGCAGGTGTCTTGTAAGGTACATGCCAAATGGGGCATTGTACTCTATGATGGGTCTGATGAGTGATGCATAGAGGGGCACAATGACCTCTTTTGATCTGGATGCAAACCCTTTTGTGATTAGGTGGGCTACATAGAAGGATTTTCTAACTACTTTGGAAATGTGATTATCAAAGGAGAGGATACTATCGACTTGTGTCCCCAGATCCCTTATTACGTCTTCCATATTTAGGGGGCTACCACCTATGTGGTAGTTTGTGGGTACTTTGTTTTTTCCAAAGGGGATGACTATGCACTTTTTGGCATTTAGCTTGAGGCCATGGCTTTGACACCAGATATTTGTCTCACCCTTTTGGAGGATGTCTGTGTCCGCCAGAGAGTCAGTTATAGACCCTAGTTTGCAGTCATCTGCGAACTTGGTCAGCCATAGTCCTTCTGTGCTTGCCTGTACCTCTGAGAAGTATATGCTGAACAGGAGGGGTCCTAGGACTGAGCCCTGGGGAATGCCACTTGTAACCGGTTTAGAGTCAGACTTAGCTCCCGCAACTCTTACTATATGGGTTCTGACCATGAGCCAGTTGGCAACTCATCTCGTAATATAGGGGTTCATGTTCAGGCTGGTGAGCTTGTCTATAATACCTGAATGAGGAATGGTGTCGAAGGTCTTTGCGAGGTCTAGGTAGGCTGTGTGGACCACCTTTCCCTCATCTATAGCCTTGGTAACTGTCTCAAAGAAGTCCACCAGGTTTAGGGGGCATAATCTGCCCTTAACAAAGCTGAACTGAGTAGGGTCCAGTGTTTGCATGTTCCCAATATCTCTGTTTATGAGATCCATGATGTTGTGCTCCATAGCCTTGCAGACCAAGCTAGTCAGGCTTATAGGGTGATAGTTCCTGGGGTCTGTTGTGGCTCCACCTTTGGGGAGTGGAATAACCATTACTTTGTGCCATTCTGTGGGCACATAGCCTGTGCAGAGTATGAGTTTGAACAGTGTGTTTAGGTGAGGGGTTAGTTCATCTTTGAGCTCGTCTAGGATGTAGCCAGGGACACTGTCCAGTCCCATTGATGCTGTGTTTTTTGCTTTGGAAAGGGCTGTTTTAACCTGAGTGTCTGTGATTTCAGGGGCACTACATTCTTCTGGTATGGTTATGGGTCCTTTTGGGGGTGAGAGGGGGTGAAGTTTGCACTGAAGCTGTCTGCCAGGATGCTGGCGATATCGGTCGGTTCAGTGTATTTTGTGCCATTCTGCACTAACTCCGAGCAGATCTGAGAATTGACACTTAGATTCTTGACATAGCTAAAGAATGCCTTGTGGTTATCTTTGGAGTCCTTGGCAATTTTTCTTTCGAAGCTAGTCTTGGATGATTTTATGAGGGATCATATTTTCTTGCTGATACTGATCAGGGATGTCTTCCCTTCTTAGGATTTTACTCTTTTCTGTACTAATTTCCTCCTTCTATTGTGTAGCTTGTTTATGGGGTCCCCCAGACTGGTTTCCTTTTATTGGAGGAGTGAGTCTTGGTTTTGCTTGGGATAGCATGATCCATGCATTCTTGCAGGTGCTCATAGAGTGCATTTGTAAGGGATTCAGCAGCTTGGACTGCATTGTTCTTTGGCATGGGGGATTTTGAAACTTTCCACATCAGTCTTAAGTAATGTGAAGTTTGCTTTTGAAATGTTTTTCACAGTGGTTTCTTTGACAGGGGGTGGGGGCAGAATGTGGATATCCAGAGTGATTAGTTTATGGTCAGATCTAACCAGCGAGGGTTTGACCTTCGGTCTGGAACACCGGTCGCCTGTGTTGGCGATGACCAGGTTCAATATGTTGTCACCTCTGGTGGGGGTGTTTACCAGTTGATCCAGGGCATTTGAGTTTATAAATTCTAGGAAACGTTGGGCAAGGGAGTTAGTACTTGAGCAGTTCTCCCAGTTAATGTTTGGGTAATTGAAATCACCCAATATCAGGGTGTTTGGTAAGACCTTTATGTTGCCTAGTGTTTCCAGAAATGTGGAATGGGGGTCCTGGGGCATGGTGGGTGATCTGTAGCAAGCTACAATTTGAATTGCAGTTTTGCCCGTTGTTAGTTGCAAGTGGATGATCTCTGAAGCATTGTGCTGTGCCACTAACCTGGAGGTGTGAGTATCCTTGATGAATATGGATACGCCCCCGCCTTTTGTATTTCGGTCTGGGTTTTGTGGCTGAAATGTATGGTATGAGTTGTAGCCTGGTAGTGCTGGGGTGCTCTCTGGTAGTGCTGGGGTGCTCTTTGTTGCCTTAAACCAGGTTCCTGTTACTGCACATATATTGATTTTCTCCATACTGAGGAGTGCCTCGAGTGCATGCAATTTGAGGTTTAGACTTCTGGCATTGAGTAGCATTGCCCTCAGTTTTTTGTTATTTGTGCTATTTATGTCGGTGGGTTTGTCTTTTGAGCCTTGCCTAAAAAAGGCACTATGGGGGTGGCAAGAGACTTGGCCAGTATTCAAAAGCCTAAGGGTGACAGGTGCAAGCCGTGTCTAGCGAAGCAGCGTGGCTTGTCGAGCATGTCATCCCAAGCTGACAGACACTGGATCCCCTTTGAATGACACCAGAAGCTTAGCCAATTGTTGAAACTGTTAATTTTTTCTTTATACCATGGTATTATTCTTGGTGAGGGCAGGATACTCAGGGTCAAGGTCATACCGGCCTGGGCTACGTGATCAGAGAGCTCCTCTATGTCTCTTTTCATGTAGTCCAGGGAGGTATGGCTCAGGTAATTCACAGCAACATGGACAATGACAGAGCCATATTTGTAGTTGTTCTGGAGTGACCTGAGTGCTTGTGTTATGTGGCAGATCCTGGCACTCAACAGGCAGTTAACAGTAACCTTCTCCTTGTTCAGCCTAGTGAGCGGGACATCAGTGTGTCTGACTATAGAGTCACCTATTACTAGTGTATTGGGTATGTTATTTTGCCTTAAGGGCTGTGATTGCGTGGCGCACTGGTTTTGTGAAGTATGTTTCATGGTTTGTGTTGGGGGGTAGAGGTTGCTTGGATGTCTGCTTTGGAGGTCTCTGTTGCTTTTGCAGATTTTTATTTATAGCCTCCGAGTATGTTTTCGAGTCTTTATGTGTGTTTTGTGCCATTGCTGGTTTCATAGATCAATGTGAGACTGGTGGTGTGATGCAAGTATTTCCCTTCTCCTCTTGACTGTCTGGTCCAGTCTTGGGCTGAGAGAGCTTAGCCTCCAGTTTGGATGTATAATTGCATCTGTCGTATGCATTAGTGTTTGGTGGTAGGAGGAGAGGGTTGCCTGTGTACATGAGGCAGTTGTAACATTGCCTCAAAATGCCCAGGTTTACCAGTTGGACCGGAGAGTACACCTGAAACAAAAATTGAAAAGAAAATTGGACATGCCTGGATAGGTACAGTGAACTGTTTTACTGATTGGCTGGTAAGGTTGAATAGAGAGCCTTGTCTTTCTCTACAGTATAGGGGGGTCTAGTGCTAAGGTTTATTAGTGCTTGCTTCTGAATTTCTCTCCTTAGTTCTTCTCTATTTATCCATGTAATCCTTTCAATCTGTTTTCATCTCCACTGCATATTCATGTGGACTGTTGTTAAACTTTTGTCAAGTTGGCCTGGTGACTTCTCTTGTTTGCTTTAATTTTATTCTAAACGTTCTGACAAAAAGCTGATGGCATGAGCCATAATGCATGTTGTTTTTTACTGACACTATAGAACTCTTCCATCTCCAGCTTCAACTAATATAATCAGTCTTATTTTTCATACTGACCATCTGGCATTATCCTTGTGTAAAGCCACCTCTTATGCTTTTGAAATAAAGTGTTTGCTATGATCATGCAAAAATCTTGGCAGAATTCTGCTAGTCTATGCCCTGCTTCATTACCTCCTGTTAGGACAAACTTATCCATTATTCTTGCTGTTCTTTGCCTACTGACCTTAGAATTTCAGTCCTCCGTGATGTATGTAATATCCTTTTTTTGGTGTTTGATCCAGAAGGTGCTGCAAATTCTCATAAAAATAATTGATTTCTTCCTCTTCAGCATCTACAACTGGAGCATAAATTTGTGTGGCTGTAATGTTGAATGGCTTGCGTTGGAGTGTGATTCAGATTGTGTTATCATGTTTTTTATTGGTTTTAACCAGGCACTGACTTAGTGATTTTTACATTGTTAACTTTCAAAAAGAGTACATGAGGTTCCCAGGTGTCCTGACCTAAATTTCCCTAAGTGTGAATACAACCTCAGATCTCCCCTGAAACGAGGCTGAAAGCTAAATAAATAAACTATGAGCGTTACACTGTTTTATCTACAAGATTTTTCTCTACAGTAGAAGTAATGTCTGTAGTATCTAAACTGTCCTATTCTTATTGTATTTTAGTTCATTAATTCCCAAGATGTCAGTAGTTATTTTTGTCATCTCATCTTTAAAACTCATTAAGTCTATTTTGATTCATAGTTCCTAAGCTCCATCTTCTTTGCAGTATCAGAGTTTCCCCTTCATCTCAAAAGCCTTATGGCTTTAATTTATCCACATCAAAACCTGTAGCTCTAATTATATTTATTCCCTGCTTTTCCCCATTAGTATGCTGGAGACCTTCAGACCCGAAGGTCTAACCTTTTAGTGTCACTTCGACATCTCTCTGTCTGCATCTGTCCATAGACTATTCTTGGCAAACATATTGGACAGGATTGCTATCACTTTCCTTTTTAATTTCTCAGAAATGTTTTGAATTCTAATACCATCACAGCGATGGTCTGGTTAAAGTTCAAGAAATGAGTACTGCTTCAGTCTCTGATGTTTGGCAGTTATGCTTTCCTCAGTACCTGCGATGTGCCCAGAATTGCCTCCTTCTGCAGTTCACAGAGCCATAGCTAGCTCGTGTAGTGCCTGCTGCAGTTCCCTGATTTGGCATTCCCTCAACTTGTGAGCTGAGGACCAAAAAATGTAAAAGAAAACAGTCTTCTCATGAACCAGAGGCCTACCCCTCCAAAAAAGAGAAGATCTTCTGCTTGAAACTATTGCAAATAACTTGCTACCAATGTAATATGTGGCTTGTTACATTTAACATAACATTCTTCAGCCCTGAATGCAATTACAACATCAGCATTCAGTTCTGAATGCCGTCACTGTAATGCTGCTCCTTCAGCAACTACCAGTTACGCCCCTAACATCATGTGCCTAGGGCAGCTGCCCTCTTTGCCCCACCCTAGCTTCATGTATGGCATGTCACATGGCATTACATGCACTGGCAGCATATTTAAGTAAGCCTAAAAGTTCTTTTATTTTTTATTAGCCCTGTTGCTATTACCACTTTTGGGACTATCTCAGTGTCTTCATTCCATATTGCTCTAGCTTCTGCTTGCATATCCTGCTATTTTATGATTTTGTCTTTCAGTACATAGGAAACTATAACTTCTAGGTGCAGCTGTTTCAAGGATTAATGTCATTTTTCACAACTTTATCTGTTTTTCTTGCTTATACTTTAACTATTGCTACTGGATAACCCTATAGCTCTTAGCCATAAAGATATTACAACTAGCAACGAGATGTGCATCTTTTTCTGGCTCTTTACTACAGAACCTATATTTGTCTGCATCTCCCACTTTTTGCTATAAAATTTGTAAACCATCATGTACATAGTCCGCAGCTATGAGCTGCTATTATTAACCTTTCGTTCTGATATCATCTAAAAAAGTTTTAACCATTTGTAATTATGCTTTTAGGCGCTTGTCTAATAAGCTGTACACTTTTGAATAATCTACAAAAAGGAGATAAGATGCTATTGGGCAAGGCTGTTTTTTAAAAGTTAAGTTGTAAGCATAGTCTAATCTATTAAGTAAACATCTTAATGGATTGAGGGCAAGGCAAAACCACAGAGGTAGCAAAGAATCACCCTGGAATAGCCCCTTTGGATTTTTATCCCTGAGATGATAATATGGCAATTATCAATGATAAAGTAGTTTGTCACTATCTCATAGTAACGGTTATATAATATATCAGTGTAGGGTGTATTTTACATATCTGTAAGCATTCCATAATCCATAAATGTAGAATGCTTTCTGGTAATCTATTCATGCCATATATAGGTTCCAGCCCTTTTTACAGGTCTCTGTTATGGCTTTAATAATAATGATCCTTTGTTCCATGTTCCATAAGATTGTATTTTGTTAGCTATACGTTCTATTGCATGATCATTTTTTCTAAGTGACAATAAACTCTGTCTACATCAGTTCCAGTATATAGTTTTTATATATCTGTAAGACAAGTTATTGGTCTATAGTTCTTAGGATGGCTTGTAGGTTGGCTCTTACTGGGGAATAACAGTACAATAACCAACCAGTCCTGAGTAAGGTGCCTCTTCAGACCAATAGCACAAAGTAGAAAAACAACAGAAGAGGCTCGTCACAGCTTAATCCAACATAGCTTAATACAAAAAAGATTAACGAAAATATTAAAAAAATATTATATCCTGTTCCTGTTAATATTTTTGTATTAAACTATGTTGGATTAAGCTGTGGCAAGCGTCTTCTGTTGTTTTTCTACTTCTTACTGAGGAATATTGTTTTTCCTGTCGTTAACCACAGTAGTGACTGTTCAGGATATGCATATAAATGATTTTTACTCAGGGCTAAATCTTTGTGCAAACATGTTAATACTTTTAGCCAGAAGTTAGGTAGTGCATCTGGACCTGGGGGTGGTGTTATTTAGGATTCTTTCTTAATTTTGTCTTAATTTCTTTGTTTGTTAATTCATTCCATTTCATATCCTGTATATTAACATTTCTTACTACTTCTGTTAACTCTTCTATCCATTTGGCATCTTTGTTTTGTTCAAAATGGTCTTTGTAAATACTTCAGCAAACTGTACTGATTTATTTATTTTAGGTGTTGTTAATATTACTTTTGCTTTGTTTTTAAATATGTCTGTATAGCTGTTAAACTTTTTCTACATGTACTGAAATTTTAGTTTATTATTAGAGATAGTGTATGAGAACTCCTGATGTTTATATTATGTGTTTCTTTTATCACATTTCTAAGAGTTTTGATGATCTGTTGCCTTTTCTGTATCCTTCATACAGTGACATGTCTTGTCCTGTTTTATACTTTTCTCTTGATGCTTCCATGGTGGCATTCATCTTATTCCCACCTTTCCTTTGTTACTCTACATTTAGTGGTAGCACTCTATCTGCTTTTAGTTTAGCTGCACAGTAGTATGCTCTATTTATAATTTCTAATATATCACATGAACCTTTCTTATCAGTCCATGTTACTGTGTTCATCTGTTTTACTAGACTTCTAACATTGAGTTGTAGTAATTTATTGTAATATCTTTATTTCATCTATCTTATTATGTATATGTCTATTATATCAAGTAGCTCTTCCTTTAAGTCATTCTCTTCTTGACTGGGAGTGTCAACTTCATGCTGTGTTCCTTGCTCATTACCTTGAACTGTTTTTTTGCTCATTCCCTTGCACGCTGATCTTGCTCATTCCCTTGCATGCTGTTCCTTGCTCATTCCCTTGCACGCTGTTCCTTGCTCATTCCCTTGCACGCTGTAATTGCTCATTCCCTTGAACTGTTTCTTGCTCATTCCCTTGCACGCTGTTCCTTGCTCATTCCCTTGCACGCTGTTCTTGCTCATTCCCGTGCACGCTGTTCCTTGCTCATTCCCTTGCATGCTGTTCTTGCTCATTCCCTTGCATGCTGTTCCTTGCTCATTCCTTGTGCTCTGTTCTTCCTCATTCCCTTGAACTATTTCTTGCTCATTCCCTTGTGTTCTGTTTTTGCTCATTCCCTTGCACATGGTTCTGCTCATTCCCTTGAACTGTTTCTTGCTCATTCCCTTGTGCTCTGTTCTTACTCATTCCCTTGCACCCTGTTCTTGCTCATTCCCTTGCATGCTGTTCCTTGCTCATTCCTTGTGCTCTGTTCTTGCTCATTCCCTTGAACTATTTCTTGCTTATTCCCTTGTGTTCTGTTTTTGCTCATTCCCTTGCACGCTGTTCTTGCTCATTCCCTCAAACTGTTTCTTGCTCATTCCCTTGTGCTCTGTTCTTGCTCATTCCCTTGCACGCTGTTCTTGCTCATTCCCTTG
The DNA here is from genome assembly GCF_019279795.1 of Protopterus annectens. NCBI lineage: Eukaryota > Metazoa > Chordata > Ceratodontiformes > Protopteridae > Protopterus > Protopterus annectens. The sequence continues at coordinate 1,469,007,643 of NC_056729.1, forward strand.
CATGCTGTTCCTTGCTCATTCCTTGTGCTCTGTTCTTGCTCATTCCCTTAAACTGTTTCTTGCTCATTCCCTTGTGTTCTGTTTTTGCTCATTCCCTTGCACGCTGTTCTTGCTCATTCCCTTGAACTGTTTCTTGCTCATTCCCTTGTGTTCTGTTTTTGCTCATTCCCTTGCATGCTGTTCTTGCTCATTCCCTTGAACTGTTTCTTGCTCATTCCCTTGCACACTGTTCTTGCTCATTCCCTTGCATGCTGTTCCTTGCTCATTCCCTTGCATGCTGTTCTTGCTCATTCCCTTGCACGCTGTTCTTGTTCATTCCCTTGCACGCTGTTCCTTGCTCATTCCCTTGTACGCTGTTCTTGCTCATTCCCTTGAACTGTTTCTTGCTCATTCCTTGTACTCTGTTCTTCCTCATTCCCTTGAACTGTTTCTTGCTCATTCCCTTGTGTTCTGTTTTTGCTCATTCCCTTGCACATGGTTCTGCTCATTCCCTTGAACTGTTTCTTGCTCATTCCCTTGTGCTCTGTTCTTGCTCATTCCCTTGCACTCTGTTCTTGCTCATTCCCTTGCATGCTGTTCCTTGCTCATTCCTTGTGCTCTGTTCTTGCTCATTCCCTTGAACTATTTCTTGCTTATTCCCTTGTGTTCTGTTTTTGCTCATTCCCTTGCACGCTGTTCTTGCTCATTCCCTCGAACTGTTTCTTTCTCATTCCCTTGTGCTCTGTTCTTGCTCATTCCCTTGCACGCTGTTCTTGCTTATTCCCTTGAATGCTGTTCCTTGCTCATTCCTTGTGCTCTGTTCTTGCTCATTCCCTTAAACTGTTTCTTGCTCATTCCCTTGTGTTCTGTTTTTGCTCATTCCCTTGCACGCTGTTCTTGCTCATTGCCTTGAACTGTTTCTTGCTCATTCCCTTGTGCTCTGTTCTTGCTCATTCCCTTGAACTTTCTTGCTCATTCCCTTGTGTTCTGTTTTTGCTCATTCCCTTGCATGCTGTTCTTGCTCATTCCCTTGAACTGTTTCTTGCTCATTCCCTTGCACACTGTTCTTGCTCATTCCCTTGCATGCTGTTCCTTGCTCATTCCTTGTGCTCTGTTCTTGCTCATTCCCTTGAACTGTTTCTTGCTCATTCCCTTGTGTTCTGTTTTTGCTCATTTCCTTGCACGCTGTTCTTGCTCATTCCCTTGCATGCTGTTCCTTGCTCATTCCTTGTGCTCTGTTCTTGCTCATTCCCTTGAACTGTTTCTTGCTCATTCCTTTGTGTTCTGTTTTTGCTCATTCCCTTGCATGCTGTTCCTTGCTCATTCTCTTGCATGCAGGTCATTGTGCATTCCCTTGCACTCTGTTTCTTACTCATTCACTTGCACTTTGTTCCTTGCTCATTCCCTTGCTGTGTAATTCTAACTGGACTTTCATGCAAGACTACATAAGGTTCCAAGACATCACCCTGTGGAATATTGAGTCCAGATGCATCCTGCTCCTTCTGCTGCAATACCTTCTAAGGACTCATATTGCCTGCATTGGAGTTTCCACATTAACTCCTTCATGCCATAGTTGGACCATCAGAATCTGTTCAGTTTCTGTTTCTTTTCTGCATCACTAAATGTATTTTTCATTACAATCCACTTTTGTGTTCCTATTCTTGCCATTGTAACCTTTACCATATCCAGATGTCTGTGCCTGTATTTCTCTTCAGATATCTTCATATTAATCAGTATAGCTTTCTTCTCTGCAAAAATATCACACCATTCCAGATATTTTTTCTTTCCCGTGTTCATACTTCTCCTTTGTAACTTTCAATAACGTCTGTTATTTTTTTTCTTATAGCACTTCCTCTATTGCATCTTTTTTTTACAGACAGCCCAATGTATCTTCATCTAGGTATTAATTTGCTTTGATGTGGTGCATTAAGGATCATACATTGTTATCTGTAGCTTTTAATAGTTTTTCTAGAGCATGTATTTTCTTTCTTCTAATTGCTTTCTTTTTTGTTATTGATATATACATATTTTGTGTGGACATTCTGGGTTTGGTGCATAGTAGAAGCAATATATAATCTTTTTCTTATCATTGGGACACCAATGTGGTCCCCAGGGGCTCTGCACTGTGATCCCTTTCTTGTTATTTAGTTCTCCATTGTCTATGATATGAACCAGGATTTCTGGTTTGTTAAGTTTCTAGATGACTGCAAACTGGGTGATACTGTCATTCCCCCCCATGACAATTGTGCACTTATCCTAGTTAATCCCTGGTGCACAGAAAACTGGCTCAAATTAAATGTGAGAAAGTATCATATCATTTAATTTCATTTGGCATACAACCCCTGCCCTCAACATATAGTTGAGACAAAAGTCCATTACTGAAGGAAAATGTGGCTATGAACATGGGCATTTAGGCTGACAGGTAACCTTTCCTTCTATCATTATGTGGCAACTGTAGTCAGCAGACTAATAACCAAGGTTATATTATCTAGACCAAATATAGAGTACAATGCTGCTTTCAGGATGCACCTCACTCTATATAACATACAACCTGAGAAGTCCCAAAGGTTCCTAAGTAAGATTTCAGACTTAAAGACCCTGAGCTACTAAGACAAGCTGTAAGCTCTATTCATTTACTGAGCATCTTTTAGATTCTTGAGAGGCAGCTTTTATCTTGCCTACTGTGCAATTAAAGATCCTATTGTCCTTGATCTACCATACCTCTGCAAGTTTAATAGCTCAGCAAATACTAGAATAAAAGACCTAAATCTTCTCCAACAAATACACAAAATGTGAAGGAAAGATAAATTCATTATCCAGTGCCACATTCTTCTCTGGAATAAGCTGCCCCCTGCAGATTGGTCAGTGTGATACATTAATATCATTCAGACAGAACCTGGATAACTAGGTGGGTGTATGTCCTCCACTGGTTGTCCACTATCATCAGGTTCATCCTACATGTGATTTAGCTTCTGCATGTTCTGGAGCATAAAATGTGACTGTTCCTCTAGCATAGCTCTCAACTGTCCAGATTTTTGCCCTATATTTTTGGTCCATTCCTGAAAAAATTTGTAGTTTTCTGGTAAATTACTGTTGATTTAAGTCACTAAATAATGACATACATTTCAGTTATAGACTTCATACCCTTCAGAAAGAGACCAGTTGACATAAGGTCTTTGCTTCCTGTGCACCAAGTACAAGGTTTGATCCTGACCTCCAGCCAATGCCTGTTTGGAGTTTGCACATTCTACCTGTGTCTTTTTGGGGATCCTCCTACCTCTGAAAAACATGCTGATACTCATCAATGAATGGAGCTGTGGGCAGCAGCTGCCCAACAAGGGGAAGAGTTGTACAGACCAACCACTTTGAGCATCTACTGTGGTGCACATTATCCTTAAGATAGGAGAACATGGATCGCAGGCTGTGCACTATGGCAGGGCTAGCCACTTAATGGTGCAAAATGTGGCTCTAGGTGATTCGGTCATGTTGACTAATGTTGCCAAAATGGGCATGGATAGTTACAGGTGGTAACTGGTTTGGGGACCCGGCCTACTCCAGCCTACACCAGGAACCCATGCTAATGGTGGGAGGGGTGTATGTGCCCCTATTGGCCAGTGTGTGCCTGCCATAAAGCCCAGCAGCCCTGGGTCAATAAGTTATGGACTGGCCTGTGTCTAGTTGCCCGTCATGGGTTACCTGGGATAGCTCTGCGAAAGATGAATGTAAAACCACTCAACCTGCCAACATGAACTGAAAATTGTTACATGTAATGTAGGTTCATTAACAGGATGCAGCTTGGAAGGGGATGACATGATGTTATGGAGGAGGCTGGACATCCTATGCATCTAAGAGACAAAATGGAAGGGCAGTGCAGCTAAGCCACTTGGATTGTGATCCAGAGTCTACTACTCAGGAGAAGGACAGGCTAGAAATGATGTGGGAATTGTAGTGAGAGAGAGGTTTCAAAAGACAGTGAGGGATATCGAATTAGTAAGACTCATGGCAATCAGACACCAATGTAATGATAGGACAGTATTCATAATCTCAGCCTATGCCCCACAGCAGGGTTGTGATAGTGAAGAAAAGAGTGCATTCAGACAGCAGTTGCAGGACCTACTAGATAAAGCAAGACAACATGAATTGGTGTTGATAATGGGTGACTTGAATGCACATATCAGAATAGACAAAACTGGATATGAAGACTGCCTGAGTCCAATGGGTTGGGCAACAGGAATAAAGAAGGAGAGGCCATTCTAGACTTATTCCTGGAAAATGGCTTGATAGTAGCCAACACATGGTTCAGAAAGAGAGACAGTGACAATATCAGATACAAGAGTGGCCAACATGCAACTCAGGTAGACTTCCTCCTAGTAAGGAAAAGGTACTGGGGTAGAATCAGTGATTGCAAAGTCATCCCTAGTGAAACAGTCATCCCGCAGCATAAATCACTGGTTGCCACAGTCATTGGTGAGCAGTGGGCAGAGAAGGCTCTGAGGACAACAGAAACCAGGATGAAGACCTAGAAGCTGACTAGAGAGAAAGTACAACAATTCAAGGAATTACTGAGGGCTCCAGCACCTCAAGAAGAGGAGGAAATAGGTGGAGTTGAAGAAGAATGGCAGTGCCTCAAAAATTGATATGTGGCTGAGCCAGGTATTGAAATAATGTACAGGAGAAAAGCTGGTGGTGGAATGCAGAATACCAGGAAGTCATCAAAAGAAAGAAGGAGTGCAGGAGAATATGGGAGATAGAAAAGATGGACCAGGCTAGGAAGGAATACTGGTTGGCTAACAAAGAAGCTACAAAAGGAGTTGTAATAGCAAAGAACAGAGCACCAGAGGCACTCTACCAGCTTCCAGAAAGTGACTCAGAAGATGGTACAAATTAACTATATCAGGTTGCAAGGCAAAAATAGAAAGCTAAAGAAGATAGTCAGATACCCTTCTTAAAGGATGCCGACAACAACCTGCTCACGAATCCACAGGACATCAAAGGCAGATGGAAGGAGCATTTCCAGCAGCTTCTAAAAGAAGAAAACAACACAGAAGCTTTACTGCCCCAGAAACAGTCTATGATGAGAGAAGAAGAGGAGCCCACCCTAGAAGAAGTAACAACAGCACTAAGGAAGTTGAAGTCAGGGAAAGCAGCAGGCTCAAATGAGGTCACAGTAGATATGATAAAGATGTTGGGTGAGATAGGGGAGAAATGACTCGTGAGAGTACTAATAGCAATGTGGAGAGAAAAGCATATCCCAGATGACTGGAGAATAAGCATACTCATGCCAGTGTACAAGAACAAAGGGGACATCCACAACTGTGGCTAATACAGAGGTATCAAACTCCTGTCACATTGCATGAATGTTCTGGAGAGTATGATTGATAAACAGCTATGCAGAGTAGTAGAATGTAAGAAGGGAGATGAGCAGTTCAGATTCAGATCAGGATGCAGCACAACTGACCCGATGTTTGCAGTGAGACAGATAGTTGATAAGAAGTTAGAGATGAGGAAAGAGTCCAACTGGGCATTCCTAGACTTGGAGAAAGCAAATAACAAGGTCCCAAGAAAGGTGATTTGTGCAGTACTGTGGTGGTTTGAAGTCCCAGAAACATTGATAGAATTAGTACAGGCTATGTACAAGGACCCAGTGACTCAAGTGCGAACAGTGTTCAGCCTCACAGAGGGGTTCCCAGTGGGAGTAGGTGTGCACCAGGGTTCAGCTCTGAGCCCACTGCTGTTCATACTGGTGATAGACTACATTAACAAACAGGTGGGTGGGGACAGAGCAACAAAGTTGCTGTATGCAGATGATGTGGCATTACAGGCAGACTCTGAGCAAGAACTTTAGCAAAGGATAGGGGATGGCATGCAAAACTGAAGACACATGGGATGAAACTAAGCACAGATAAGCCAGAAGTAATGGCAGCAAATTGGGGAAATAAGAAGAAGCTGAGAATTGAGACAGAACGGAAGATAGTAGTACAGGTTAATAGCTTGACATACCTGGGAAGGGGTGGTTGAGGAGAAGGGAAGTCTGAATAAACAGGTCAAAGCTGGAATCAGAGGGACTGCAGCCAAATGGCATAGAGTCTCAGGTGTAGTCTATGACAGAAGAATGCCAAAGAAGCTGAAAAGTAAGGTGTACAAGATGGTGGTGCAACCAGCAAATGAAGAAACTAGAGGTGATGGAGGTAAAGTGCCTGAAATGGGTAGTAGGATGCATACTGTGGGACATATGAAGGAATGAGGACATAAGTGCAGAAGCCAAAGTAGCTCCAATTGCAGAGAAGATCAAAGAGAACAGGTTATGGTGGTTTGGACATGTGCAGAAAAGCAGAAGGCAATCTGGTCAAGATGATTTGGGACAGACAGGAAGAAGGTAAGAGAAAACGAGGACATCCAGCAAAGAGGTGGATGAATTGTGTGAGAGACGATCTATGATAGTCAGGCATGAAGAAGGCAGGAGTGTGGAATTGAATTGAGAGAGATGGTGACAGTTAACATGATAACCCGTTCCCATGTAGAATATGGGAAAAAATGAGACTGCTGCTGCTGCTGATGACCCTTCAGAAAATGTGTGCTAGCATGTCTTGTTATTCTAGTAACTTTCTAATTTTATAGCAGCAATGTTTAAAATATGCTCCTATGCCTTGGTTTATGTCAGTGCAACATCTAATACTCCTGCTGTGTGACAAGCCAGAGCCACCCTCCTCCCTATGGGATAGGTGAGTCGGTGGCAACTAACAAGTCACATCCTCTCTGACCAGTTCTGTCAGGTACTAATGCTTCTAATCAGACTGGTTAACTGACCTGTAGTCAGGGCTTTAAAATAAATCAGTGTTGATATAAACTGGTAGTTCCTGAGACTCACTGAACCCTATTATATAGACACACACACACACACACACACACACACACACACACACACACACACACACACACACACACACGCACACACACGCACACAGTGTAATTGTGCTTAGAATGATCATTTGAGGAAGAAGAGAAATAAGTATTTTACATAGACACACCAATTATAATGATGTATTTGTCTATTTTATTTATTTTTCATTGTTAATTAGGGCAATCCATCTGTGCTCAATCCTCTCTTCAAAGAAGGCCTGGAGAGAAAAGCTCTGCATTCAGGTACAGTTATGCATACAAAGTATTCATATATAGATAACTGTCATTTTACATGACACAATCCTCAAGTTACATAATATCTTATATGTATTCATATATGGATACCTGTAATTTGGCTAAATGACAATTTTGTCTAAAGCCAACTGATCTAAGAAAAATGATACATAGGTTCTTAGGTTAATTCAAGGCTTCTGATTCAGAGGGCCATTAATAGCCTAGCCACAATAACCCGAATTATAGGTATCCATTGACATGACTGATTTATACTTTGTTTTAACCCCTTTCAGCCACTGGGGATGCACAAGCCAGTGCATTTCTTTGTGCCAGTCCCAAGCCCGGATAAATGGGGAGGGTTGCGTCAGGAAGGGCATCCGGCGTAAAAATTCTGCCACATAACTTATGGCATGAAAATTTCACATTTCATATTTCCATACTGGATCGGTCGAGGCCCGGGATAACAACGACCGCCACCAGTACTGTTAGCCAACAGGGTGCTGGCGGAAATTGGGCTACTGTTGGCCAAAGGAGAAGAGGAGGGCGAAGGCATACCCGAAGGCAGGAAGAGAGGAGAAAGGTTAGGAGTGTAGCAGTGAGGGTAGGAACTTTGAATGTTGGCAGTATGACTGGTATAGGAAGAGAGCTAGCTGATATGATGGAGAGAAGGAAGGTTGATATATTGTATGTGCAAGAGACCAGATGGAAGGGAAGTAAGGCCAGGTGTTTAGGAAACGGGTTCAAATTGTTCTATCATGGTGTGGATGGCAGGAGAAATGGGGTAGGGATTATACTAAAGGAACAATATGCCAAGAGTGTTTTAGACGTGAAGAGAGTGTCTGACAGAGTGATGTTTATGAAGCTTGAAATTGATGGTGTAATGATGAATGTTGTTAGTGCATATGCTCCACAAGTTGGGTGTGTGATGGATGAGAAAGAGAAATTTTGGAGTGAGTTGGATGAAGTTGTGGTGAGTGTACCCAAGGGTGAGAGACTAGTGATTGGAGCGGACTTTAATGGGCATGTTGGTGAAGTGAACAGAGGGGATGAGGAAGTGATGGGTAGGTATAGTGTTAAGGAGAGGAATGCAGAAAGTCAGATGATTGTGGATTTTGCGAAAAGGATGGACATGGCTGTGGTGAATATGTATTTTAAGAAGAGGGAGGAGCATAGGGTGACGTACAAGAGTGGAGGAAGATGCACACAGGTGGATTATATCCTATGTAGGAGGGCTAGTCTGAAAGAGATTGGAGACTGTAAAGTGGTGACAGGGGAAAGTGTAGTTAAGCAGCATAGAATGGTGGTCTGTAGGATGACGCTGGTGATCAAGAAGAGGAGGAGTGTAAAAGCAGTGCCAAGGATTAAATGGTGGAAGTTAAAAAATGGTGATTGTGAAGTGGAGTTTAGGGAAGAGTAAGACAGGCACTGGGAGGCACTGGAGAGTTACCGAATAGCTGGGTAACTACAACAGAACTAGTAAGGGAGACTGCTAGAAAGGTGCTTGGTGTGACATCTGGACAGAGGAAGGAGGACAAAGAGACCTGGTGGTGGAATGAGGAAGTACAGGAGAGTATACAGAGGAAGACGCTGGCGAAGAAGAAGTAGGATTGTCAAAGAGATGAAGAAAGTAGACATGAGTATAAGGAGATGAGGTGCATGGCAAAGAGAGAGGTGGCAAAAGCTAAGGATAAGGCGTATGGAGAGTTGTATGAGAGACTGGACACTAAAGAGGGATCAAAAGACCTGTACCGATTGGCTAGACAGAGGGACAGAGCTGGGAAAGATGTGCAGCAAGTAAGGGTGATAAAGGATAGTGAGGGAAAGGTACTCACAAGAGAGGAGAGTGTGTTGAGTAGATGGAAAGAATATTTTGAGAGGCTGATGAATGAAGAGAATGAGAGAGAGAGAAGGTTGGATGATGTGGGGATAGTGAATCAGGAAGTGAAACAGATTAGCAAGGAGGAAGTAAGGACAGCTATGAAGAGGATGAAGAATGGAAAGGCTGTTGGCCCAGATGACATCCCAATGGAAGCATGGAGGTGATAAGGAGAAATGGCAGTGGAATTTTTAACTAGATTGTTTAATGAAATTTTGGAAAGTCAGAGGATGCCTGAGGAGTGGAGAAAATGTGTTTTGGTACCTATCTTTAAGAATAAGGGTGATGTGCAGAGCTGCAGTAACTACAGAGGGATAACATAGATCAGTCACAGCTTGAAGTTATGGGAGAGAGTAGTAGAAGCTAGGTTAAGAAGGGAGGTGATGATTAGTGATCAGCAGTATGGTTTCATGCCAGGAAAGAGTACTAGAGATGTGAAGTTTGCTCTGAGAGTGTTATTGGAGAAATACAGAGAAGGTCAGAAGGAGCTGCATTGTGTCTTTGTAGACTTGGAGAAAGCATATGGCAGGGTGCCTAGAGAAGAGTTGTGGTATTGTATGAGGAAGTCGGGAGTGGCAGAGAAGTATGTAAGAGTGGTACAGGATATGTACGAGGGTAGTGTGACAGTGGTGAGGACTGCAGTGGGAGTGACAGATCTATTTAAGGTGGAGGTGGGATTACATCAAGGATCAGCTCTGAGTCCTTTCTTATTTGCAGTGGTGATGGACAGGTTGACAGATGAGATCAGACAGGAGGCCCCGTGGACTATGATGTTTTAGATGACATTGTGATCTGTAGTGAGAGTAAGAATCAGGTTGAGGAGACTCTGGAGAGGTGGAGATATGCTCTAGAGAGCAGAGGAATGAAGGTCAGCAGGGCTAAGACAGAATATATGTGTGTAAATGAGAGGGAGGGTACAGGAATGGTGAGGATGCAGGGAGTAGAGTTGGTAAAGGTGGATGAGTTTAAGTACTTGGGATCAGCAGTTCAGAGTAATCGTGAATGTGGAAGAGAGGTGAAGAAGAGAGTACAGGCAGGGTGGAATGGGTGGAGAAGAGTGTCAGGAGTGATTTGTGACAGACGGGTACCAGTAAGAGTGAAAGGGAAGGTCTACAAGACAGTAGTGAGACCAACTATGTTATTTGGGTTGGAGACAGTGGCATTGACAAAAAGGCAGGAGTCAGAGCTGGATGTGGCAGAGTTAAAGATGTTAAGATTTGCACTTGGTGTGACTAGGATGGATAGGATTAGGAATCAGTATATTAGAGGGTCAGCTCATGTTGGACTGTTTGGAGACAAAGCAAAAGAGACGAGATTACGTTGGTTTGGACATGTGCTGAGGAGGGATGATAGGTATATTGGGAAAAAGATGCTAAGGATGGAGCTGCCAGGTAAGAGGAAAAGAGGAAGGCCTAAGATAAGGTTTATGGACGTGGTGAGAGAGGACATGCAGGTGGTTGGTGTGACAGAGCAAGATGCAGAGGATAGGAAGAAATGGAAAGAGATGATCCGCTGTGGCGACCCCTAATGGGAAAAGCTGAAAGATGATGATGATGATGATGAGTAAGGGCTTGAGGGGTCAGACCTGGTGTGTATTTATGACTGCCCATCCATTCATGTTACACTTAGGGAGGGAAAGGGAGCTACTTATGATCACATGAGTGGGTATTTAGAGTGTTACTAGTTATGTGTATGAGTAGCAGGTTACATAAGACTGGATCCTTCAAAGCTCTGTTGGCTAGAGAGAGATCGCTTGTTAAGAGTCAGTAGAAAACAGAAAAGCGAGACACACACACATTAAGGCAGTCTAGGTAGCTCAAGGAAGACATGCTCTTGATTATCTTAGTGAGGAAATGTGAGGTGCCTCAAGCTGGGTCATATACTTAGGCAAGCGAATTACAAAGGGGCATTTATAACTTCATTAGATCAGACAGAATTACCCTGGTGATAAGTCTGGCTAGGTAAAAGGATTTTCTAAGAAGAGTGGATATGTAGTGATAAAAGCATAGTTCATTGTCAATGAAAATGCTGAGTCGACTTTCAAAGGAAGATGACCTATGTGGTCAGTGCATGGGTGCCCAGTTTTGACAAAGAAGACTGCTGCATTTATTGGCATTTAGTGTTATATTCTTGTCCAACCACCACTTATTGATGAGTATTAGTCCCTTCTGAAGAATCTACAAGTCTGATGGGGAGTTAATAACAGCTGTAAGTTTGCAGACATGGTCATCCACATACCCTTATCAGCCTTGGCCTTAGGGAAGTAAATACCAAAGGGAAGCGGTCCTAGGAGTAATCCCTGAGGCAGAACACTGGTAACTACTATTTTTGAAGAGAACATTCTTCCCACACTAATAGATTGTCCTTGTGTAGTCAAAGCACAGCAGAGAACATTCCTTGTGTTTCAGTGAAAGTCCATTTAGTTGAATGGCAATTTGGCTGAAATTCAATTTTGCTGAATGTGGCATATGTACACATAGTTTTGTAATGCAGAAGCAGGAATTTGTAGATGTGTATGATGAAGCTTTAGCAGGTACTTGTAGTTGCCTACACATAATTGCTGTTGCTGCTGCTGTGACTTATATATATATATATATATATATATATATATATATATATATATATATATATATATACACACACACTGGCAGAGGTTCAATGTGTAAGGTATTTTGACTTTTCTCCATAGCTGTATAACCATGGAGTTAGTATATTTAAGTAAGAGGGTGTGGAGGCCCCCACTTGGGGACTGGGGTTGGTATGGGCTGCACAGTCTACAAAAGAAAAAAAAATTTAAAGCCAGCCCTTTGTGTTTTTAGGTTCATAGGATGATACTAGACTATTTGGCCCAGAGGCTCTTATAAGCCTAGCCAAGAATTTTGCCCATGTTCCCTCAAATTCAGCACCTGTTTCCCCTGTCCAGCAGGGACACAAGTGGGATGCTAGGGGTGAATTTTCTGTTTCTCATCCAGTCATCCATGTTCCTCTTAAAGAGGACTAGTGAGGTACTCTGCTTTACATGGAGATGGAGTATATTCCACAGATGGGGGAGTCTTTGGGACACAAATCTATCCTGCCAACAAGTTCTATTAATGCCACAGACCAGGCTTATATGCAGGTTGCATGAGTGGAGTTTGACTTACGGATATGCAGCAACTCCATCAAGGCTGGTTCTGAGATGGCCTTGTATGCCAGACATTGATCACCTATAAACAGTCTGTATGAGACAGAGTAGATGGACATAGCTTTTAGCCTATCTGTATAGGATAGGTGTTTGAGACCATGGATTTTCCTGGTAATGAACCTCTGTGGTCTCTCCAGCTGCGGCAAGTGCTTGGCAAGATACATGCTGAAGGTGGCATTGTACTCGATAATGGGTCTGATAAGGAAGGAGTACAGGGTTGTTATGACCTCCTTGTTCCTGGATAAAATGGGCCATGTAGAAAACCTTTCGCACAATGGAGGCAACATGGTGGTCAAAAGTTAGGTTGCTATCAATCTGGGTGCCCATGTCCCTCATGACTGATTGCATGCTTAGTACATTGTTATTAATGTGATAATTAGTGGGGATGTCATTCTCTCCAAAGGGGATAATGATGCATTTCTTGGCATCCAATTTGAGGCCATGCATCTGGCACCAGTAATTAATTTGGGTAAGGCCCTGTTGGAGGATGTTCACATCACTAGAGGAATTTAAGACAGCATCAAGCTTGGAGTCATTTGCAAACTTGGTCAGCCATAGGCCACAGTGGTTTTGGTTTGCGCCTCAGAAAAGTATATCCCAAAGAGTAGAGGGCCCGAGACCGATCCTTTGGGTATGCCACTTGTTACAGGTCTACTACTAGGGGAGGCTTCCCCTATTTTGACTGAGTCAGTTCTATCAGTGAGACATATAGCTATCCACCTGATAACATATGGGTTGATGCCTAGCTGGGAGAGTTTATCTATTATGCCTGAGTGGGGAATAGTGTTGAAGGCTTTGGCTAGGTCAAGGTAGGTGGTATGTGCCATGTTCCCCTTGTCCATGGCATTGGTGACTGTTTTGAAGAAGTCAACAAAGTTTAACAGGCATGATCTCCCTTTGACACAACCAAACTGTGTGGGTCAAGCGTTTGAAGGTTGCCAATGTCTTTATTTATAAGGTCCATAATAACATATTCCATAGCCTTGCAAATCAGGCTAGTTGGGCTGATGGGCCTATAATTGTCTGGATCAGTGGCCACATCACCTTTGTGTAGAGGGATGACAGTGGCTGTCCTACATTTGGGTGAGACAAAGCCAGTACTCAGGCTTTGGTTGAATAGGGTGCCTAATGGTGCTGAGTGCAAATGCCTGAGTTCATGTAGGATGCAGCCAGGGATGTTGTCAGGCCCCATGGAGGCTGAATTTTTTGCCTTTGAGACGGCATTAAAGACCTCCTCCCTGGTGATGAGGTGAGGGATGCAGGTACTTGGGATATCCTGGTTTACTGATGGGGGGGTCAGGGGGGGGTGAAGTTTTCACTATACCTGTATGCAAGCAGGTTGGCTATATCTATGGCATTTCTGTATGTGGTGTTCTTGACCACCATTTCAGAGCAGATTTGGGTGTTACCTTTGAGCTTGCGGACATATGTGAAGAAGGCCTTGTGATTGTCTTTAGTGGATGTGGCCAATATGAACTCGAAGTTAGCCTTAGAGTATTTCACCAGTGTACTTATTTGCTTGTTCAGACAAAGGAGAGATTGCTTCTAACTTGGCACCTGCTCCTTCTTGGTCCTGGACAGCAATTTTTTTCTTTTATTATAGTTTGTTTATTCCTGCTGTCCACCAGACTGGTTTACTCTTCCTTGAGGAAGATGATTTTGTCTTGTCAGGTATTGCTGAGTCCATTCAGTTATGTAGGTGCTCATATAGCTTTTTGATGTAGGCTTGGACATTAGTGCTAGTTTCAACTGAAGGGATGGTGGCTGTGAAGCTGCTTATACGTGCTCTCAGGAGATTGTAGTCAGCTTTGGAAAAGTTTTTTTGTTTGACCCTGGCAAGGGGCAGGTCAGGGGAGATGGTGACTTTGAAAGTGATCACTTTATGGTTAGATCTTACCAAGGAGGATGACACTGCAGGGGTGCTACAGTGGGTACTCATGTTGGTTATTAACAGGTCCAGGATATTTTCACCTCTTGTGGGAGTGTCGACCAGCTGATCCAATACACTGGCATTGACAAAGTCAAGGAATCTGTCGGTGTTCATGTTTGGGCTAGAATAGGTCTTCCACTCAATGGTTGGGTAGTTAAAGTCACCCAGAGTCAGGGTAGATGGCTGAATCTTGATGGATTCAAGTAAATCCAAATAGGTGGAGTGGGTGTCCTGAGTCATGGTTGGGGGTTAAATTTTGATAAGTCTAACTGCCCTTGTGGGGCTGTCTAAGCTTAGCTAATTACCCCATGTGAGAATCAAACCTTGCACCTTGTTCCTATAAGGCGAACACCTTAACCACTGTGCCAACCTCCCCTTTTGTTTGACGTTTCAGTTAGGTTGAATTAGATTAAATTGTGTTTCAGTAAAACTGATTTGCAACCATTTTGATTGGGTGACTTTTTTTTTAGACAAAAATTGTCATTCAACCAATTTTCCTGTAATCAGATATATGGGTTCCTATCAAATAATCAAATGTTCACATGAGTGTAACCCACATGCTTGAGCCAAAAAGCTCAAACATTGAAGCAATCTTACCCCCCTATAAAAAACACGTATATTTGTTTCTCTTAATCTTTCAAACTTTTTGGTTCATTCATATGGGTTTGTGAGCATTTGATTGTTTAATAAGATCCATGCAGTTTATATATATATATATATATATATATATATATATATATATATATATGTGTGTGTGTGTGTGTGTGTGTGTGTGTGTGTATGTGTAGCTTCTGTAGTGTAGTAATCATGTCTGCTTCACATGCAGAAGGTCAGGGTCCCCTGTGGAACAACTATGTTAGTGAATGATAAGTTGGTTAGATAGGTTTTCTCTTCAGTATGAAGGAGAATATCTAAAATTTGCCACAAAGGGATTGACATGATGGTTGAGGTCTTTCCCTTAGGGATAGAAGATACAAGGTTTGATTCTGACATCTGGTTGTTGGCTGGGCTTGTAATAGGCTGCAATATTTAAAAGGGTGAGATCTGGCATAATGGTTAAGATGTTTATCTCACAGACACAAGGTACAGGGTTTGATTAGACTTCTTCTTGTGTGTGTGTGTTTGAGAGTGTGTGTGTGTGTGTCTATGTCTGTGTCTGTGTGTGTCTGTCTGTGTATGTGAGACTGTGTGTAACACTTGGTGCTGTATTCACTTCCCCTGAGAAGAACATGTTTTTTATTATTATTATTTTTTATTATTAGAACTATCTCTGTGGCACAAGGTCATACCTGTCAACTGCCCAGATTTTCCTAGAATGTCCAGATTTTTGCCTTGTATTTTGGCCTGTTCCGCATAAAAATAGTTTTCTGGCAAATCAGTGATGACTGAATTCACTAAATGACATTTTATTTTCAGACTTCATATCCTTCAGAAAATTCATGGAAACACAAAACCTTTAATTCCAGCAACTTTCAAGTTGTTGAGCCTCTTTGCAAGTACCTGTGAAAGGGATATCAGGAAACTCCTTTCTGATAAGCCCTCGGCAAAGTGGCACAACCTGAACAGGGAAGAAAGGCAGGCTTGGAAGGAACTGAGTCAGGACAAATCCCTACGGATCATAAAGGCTGACAAGGGATCCGGGATAGTAGTGATGGAGCAGGAGAGATATATCCAAACACTTGAAGCATCCCTCATGAATAACCAGTTCTACAAAAAGGTCAACATCAACCAGGTACAACAAAACTTTAAACAAATTGACAACCTACTGTTGGAACTGTACCTCAGGGATGAGATCTCTCAAGACGAAAAAGACTTCATGCAGGTCATGACACCCAGCCTTGGGAAATTTTTTGGAATCCCCAAGGTTCACAAGAACCCTGAAAATCCACCTTTCTGCCATGTGGTATCGAACCGAAGGACAAAAACAGAAAAGATTTCACAATACGTGGACCACATCCTTAACCCCATTGTACAGAACAGCAAATACTACACCAAGGACTCCTGGGCTTTTCTAAATGACATCTTCAAACTAAGGCTGGATGGAGGGGAATATTTAATGGTCACCATAGATGTAGAAGCACTCTACACAAACATCCCCCACGCCAAAGGACTGACCCTCACCAGACAGTACCTGAACAGGCACTCCAACCTAAGTGGGACTAAGATTAATACTGTATGCAGGTTAACAGAAGCAGTATTAAGAAATAACTTCTTTCAATTCAACAGGAAGATTTACCACCAACAGAAAGGGGTAGCCATGGGGTCCAAAATGGCCCCAGCATATGCAAACTTAGTCCTCAGTGCCTGGGAAATGGATAAGGTTGAATCACTGCCCGGGTTCAACAACATCATAATGTACAGGTGTTATACTGATGACGTCTTTTTTGTCTGGAAGGGGGACAGACTTTCTCTGAGCAATTTTCTGGAAACCCTTTTCCAGTGTCTGGACTTCCTGACCCTCACAGTAGGACATATCGGAACCACCACTCAATTCCTGGATGTCCACCTCACTATAGACCCGGAAAGTGGACAGTTTGACTCCAACATCTACCGCAAGCCCACTTTCCAGAATAACTATCTAGAGTTCAGCAGCCAGCATCCCCATTTCATGAAAAAGAATATTGTAAAAGGACAATTCATCCGGTTATCCAGACTCATTTTTAGGGACAAGGTTTTCATCAAGGAAGGTTTTTACCTCAGAAACTTGTTCCTAGAAAGAAAATACCCAGAGTATCTAGTGGACAACCTGTTCCAAGAGATCATACAGCACAGACACTCCAGGTACCCACCAATCCTGGAAAAGGGATTCACAGCAGGGGCACAGAACGGACCGAACAAAAAGGACTGGGTGTCAAGTTTCCCCCTTCCAATTTCCACCAATATGTTTGGAATCAGAGGGGTCCTCACCAACAATTGGGACATCTTGGGAGGAGAAAAAGGTCTGACAAAGTTACTTGGGACATCCCCAAACTTCTGTTTCAAACTAACCTCTTCTTTTGGTGGTGCGTTTGAGAGGAATAAAAGCCCATCCCCACAGAGCGAAGTATCGACAGAACCTGGAATGTCTGACTGTGGCAAGTGTGTTGCCTGTGTACACATACGAAAAAACAACAACGTCACCTTCCCGCTCTGCAACAGAACTGTCAGTCTACATGACCACTATGACTGCAACACAAAAAATGTAGTCTACTGTGCTTTCTGCGAATACTGTGGGAATTTCTATATCGGCAAAACGAACAGGAAGCTGAGTAGCCATATTAAAGAACACACTGCAGCAATACACAAACAGGACAGTTTGAATGCCTTGGCTAAACACAGTGCTATTTGCCCAAACTTCACAGGATTCAAATTCACAGTGCTGGAAAAAATAACAGAATTTGTAGGGGACATGGACACGTTCCTGCAAGTCTGGGAATTAAAATGGCAGATAGAACTGAGAGCTGATGTCTATCCAGGTCTCAACGAGACACTGAACATTAAATGTGCACTTAAATGGTATAGAGATTGAAATGTGATAGGGTTTGAAGAACTGTGCAAGAGGGTTTGAAGAATTGTGCAAGTAGATTTAATGTGTTTATGGATTTACAACTGTGCAAGTGAATATAATGTGTTTCCTCTTTCTCTCTCTCTCTCTCTCTCTCTGACTTTTGACTCCCCCATACCCCCTACACACATGCTCCCAATCACCAGGCTAGCCCCCACTGACCGCACCAACTATACCCCCCGGTCTCACTATTTCACGCAGCCATTCAAGGGGTGATACCATCCAAACCAGCCCACAGCTGGTACCATCCGCACTGACAGTCTTCTGGGACACTCTGTCATTCATATGCTCCTTGTCATGGGCG